>NC_081759.1:13853447-14030947 GCF_963082965.1 Carassius carassius | reverse complement strand
AGGTCTATATGTATGTATGAATGAGGTATTAAGTGTGGTTTTGTAATACCAGGACTGTTGTTTCACCCTGACATATTCGAGCTTATGGCCCTTAGTTAAATTTAATTGAATTATAAAATAAATGTAATTTATTTTATTTCATATTTTCTAGAAGTGTACAGTAAATGGTCTAATAATTAAGATATTCTATCCTTCTTTTGTACTTCGTATTAAAGTTAAACTTTTTTTGCTTTAAGGAAAACATTGTGTTGTTTTGAACACAAACCTTTCGTTTTCTGTGCATGATTATATCGCATCTTAGCCCATTTTGGCTAAGTACACAGTTTTTGGTCTAGTATGTGAAAGGGCTGGTGGAAGTACTGTACATGATGGGTATTATGCTTAACACTTTGATGCACATCATGGGTCTAAAGTGACCTGACTGAGTTTATTTTTTCTATATCTTTTAAATAAATTATTTTCATCATTTAAATTTCCAAGAATTCTTTGATTAACTTGTTTTTGATCATATCAAATTCTTATTTTAATTTTTTTTCTTTTGAATAAAAATAATTTTTGGTCTACAATTACCCATATTAATTATCTGTTATTACAGTTATGGATTAGTGTTTCTTTCCTGTGTTGCTTTCTAGTTTTGCTTTCATTTAATTGATGCATTGTCTTATTTTGTAATTTATTACCACAGAAAATATTTGATACTGTGAAAGATAACTGGATGACAGAGAAACGTGTCTACTATTAGCTAGCTTGTTTTTGAAATTCTATTTTAGCTAGCTAATGTTAGCTAGGCCAACGAAATAAGTCAAAATAATGTTATAATATCATTGCTGTCAAGCAGAAACCTCGTATCGCCTCGTATTTTTTTTTTTTTTTGGCATAAATCAGTGCTATTGGTCACACTATATGTCTGCCAGTGTTTCTGAAAAGAAATGGAGGTGGCCAATGGTGCTGTGATGCAATGTACTGGATGTTGCCACCCTCGATGCCTACATCAGTCCAACACACCCTAATCCAACACACTTGAACAAGCTAAACAAGGTCTAAAGGCCCCAATATACTTCAAACTAAATCAAAAAATGAACTGATTATCCAGGGTTCCCGTGGGGTCTTAAAAAGCCCACAAATTTATTGATTTGGAAATAATACCTTAAAAAGACTTAAAAAAATCTTGAATTTTGATATCTGGGTCTTAAAAATTGTGCTGTATGTAACTTCTCTGTATTTTAATTTTCCTCAAAAGTTTCATTTGTCAACCACGATTATTTTGATTAAATGACGTAGTATTAATAAAGAGTGGCGGAACCAAGCGGCAACATTCTGATCTGAAAATTTAAGCCTACCCGGAAGTGCGAAAAACTGCAATTCATCGAAAATCCGCCAGGGGAAGGTCCCAAAAGGGAGCAAATGTCTATAGCCCCCATGTTAAAATGTCCTTTTTCACAGCATAAATTCATGTTTTTACAAGTTGGTCCCATGGACTTTTATTGTATTTTTCGATGATAGCTTCCGAGTGCCTGACAACTGTGAGGGGGGTGATTTTATTTCTAACTCGTTAGTTTAGATCGTATTTAGATATAAAATATATGACAATAAGGGTGTGGTTAACTTTGAGTGACAGCTTGATTGACAGCTGACAAGGCAGCGCCACGGAGAATGACAACAAGAAGCGCCATTTTTTTAATACAGTTGACATATAATACTACTGTTTCTGTATCATGAAATGTAGTTTTAAGAGGTTTTCAGGCGAGAATGTAGTTGTTTAAAGCTCAAATCTGTGGTTTATTTAAAGATTTATGAAAATTTTATCCAGTTGATCCAGCGATGACCGGGCGCTCGGCGTTCATGTACCCCGCCTGAAGCAGTCTTTCCTCGGCTAGACCTTCTAAAGTTTGCCGCCAATGCCGCGGACTCTGGCGTCTCTGTAGTGGTTAAACATGAGATATAATTCATCTTGTGTATATCTAATGGGCGATTTTCGGTCTCGTAAATCTATAATTTTTTCCCTGGGCAATCGTTTTGGCTGAGGGGAAGTTTCATAACTTTATAAGCTATTTAACTTTACCGATGTATGGTTAGACTAGAGCGCTGTATGCTAGAGCACTTTGTATGTTTAACTGAATTGTTTGCTTTATTTTTATAGCTTCTTATACCTTTTTCTTATACTTTTATAATGGCTAATATTGATAAAACTGAAATTTAACAAAAAGAGACTGGTTTGAGTTTTGTCATTTTAAATTTTAATACAACGAAGATGATCTGTAATGTTGTTTACTGCAAAATCTGTTGTTTAGTACAAATGCACATATTGCCTGGACCATAAAATGTTTAATATTTTTATATTATATTTAAAATGAAAAGAGGCAGGTTTGTGTTTTATATTTTGTTTTTTCATAAATAGGCAAACGTTATGTGTAGTTGAATATAATCAATATGCGTTGCCTGAACCACATTTGTGTGGCTATAATGTTTAAGATTTCTTTTATTGAAAACCAAAATAGTTAGAATGTTGTTTTATAACATATTTCGTTGCCTAAAATATACACAGAGATAACCGAATTTGCAGAGCGAGCTGAGTGAATCGCGTTAAATGTAAATTTAATGAAGCGTGGCTGGATAAAAACTCTTTTCGTCTTTCGTTAAAACCAGTGGACAGCAACGTTTTTGAGGCTTTTTGCACAATATGCAAAAAAGGATTCAGCTAGGTACAAAGGGGAATGAAGGCATTAGAGTCTCATGCCAAGTCGTCCAAGCACATGAACGCTCTCAATGGACAAAAACAAACTCCTTCCATCGCCTGCGTGTTTCAACCAACTAGTGTTAGCCAGCTAGCTGCTAATGTGCCTGAAGCGGCAGCAGGAGCTAATGTTAGCCAGCTTGCTGCTAGCGCTGCAGACCCTCCAGCTATGACCGCAACTAGAGTGGATCTGCACACAGGTTTTGGGTCCACACCAACAATGAAAGCCGAGGTGTTGTGGACTCTTAACACAATCGCTAAACACCAGTCCTACAATGGAAATGAGGGTATCTCAGAGCTTTTCAAATGCATGTTCCCTGACTCCGACATCGCTAAAATGTTTACTTGCGGTCTCCATAAAGGGGAAGTTGACGGAACTGGCTGTCCTTGATAAAGAGATTGCTGCCCTGAGTGAAGAGATGAGGAGTTGACTGTGTTTCTTAATTTAATGTATTGTTGAGTTCTGATTTTCGATGTTTATTATTCAGGGGTCTCTCAGTTCCCCATATTCCCAGCATGGAATAAGTAGCTAGCTAATGTTAAAAAACAACTTAACATTGTTTGGCAAACTTTCTTGATGCCTACTGAAATGTTTTTATTTTTCACACCTGCTTGGCTTATCTTTTACCCATTCCACATTTGAAAAATAAATGAACACAAGAAACCTGTAGGAACCCTGTTATCATTACAAACAAAATCAGGCCAAAATGAAGTTAATTTTGAGTTTGTTTCGGCAGTCCGAAACAGCTGACCAAAGTGAACTTTCTGAGGGAGTTTGTTTCGGCTCCTAAACACCTTTGAGTTTCTATTGGTTCGTGGTGGTTACGCAATCGGTGGGTGTGTTCTGAAACTCCACCTTCTTTGATGTGCTATTTTATTTTATTTTCTTTCTTGGTTTACAATAAATGAAATGCCAAACAAACATACAATAATAAACCTTTGTTTGTAACAATTTATCCAGTTTAATATAATAAATGAACACTAATAAAATAAAGTAACAAACTGACTCCAATATTTTTTTTTTCCTAAAGTTTTACAGACTATGAGACATTCACACTTCCCATAAAAGACTGATTATGGTTCTTTTGTGTTGCAAACATGATACTTGACTCTGGACTGCTGCTTAACATTATTCTTTTGTCTATAATATTCTGACCATTGGTGCCTGTCTCACACCTAGATTGCCTACACTTCATCATTTCATCGTTGTTGTGTTTAGGGGGATACGCGCGAGAGTCATGAGTCATGAGTCATGAGTCATGTGTCATGTTTACATTAATCTACACCCCGCCTCCAGCAGCACGGGGGTGTCGGAATGTTTGGAAACAGTATACCGTCGCTCAGCCTTCTCGAATTTCCTTTTGCCCCCAAATGAAGAACAAAAACAAACTTTGAAGTATACTGGGGCCTTAAGGGTTACTAAAAAGTTAGAGAGGCAGGTGAGTTTTTATAAATGTTGAAGCAAAACTCTGCAGGGTTGTGGCTCTCCAGGACTTACGCTGACCTTCCTTGGCCTACACCAACTTCACTACACAACACCCTGGTTATTACATGTGTGATGTGACCAATGGATAACAGCTATTCATCAAGGAGCTGGTCAAAGTGCTTGTCATGCCACATATGAAAAGGTGATTGGAGGGCAGGCCCCACCTTCAAAGCCATGTTACAGTGGGAATGGGAAGATTTAGGATAAAAAAAAAACACAGACACCACCCTGCCACAGATATACATCAGACGGAAGGGTCGATCTAAATGAAAAAAAGCCCAGTGTTCCCAGTGCAACATGCTTGTGTGCAAGGAGCACAAACCTGTAGTTGTAATTTGTAAGGCATGTAAGGACTGAGATGGCAATGTAAATTTAAGCTCAAAAGGGAAATGTATAGAGTGATGAATTCCAAAGGTGTCCTAACTTGAGGGTGATTGGGAGTTTCTTCCCAGTGGAAAGTGAAAAGGACTAAGAGAGACATCAGCGGAGATCCTAAGATCTTTGGTGAATGGAAAAATCAAGGCGCGAGGCCTGGTGCAGACCACCAGTTTCCACCGCAGGAACTTTACCCAGGAACTAGGGACTTTGGCCTGGTACTCGGTGTGTTTCCACCACAGGAACCAGGAACTAAAGACAGCGCCTATTTAAAAATCTGTTTAGCCGATCTCTCAGTCCTCATGTATCCACCGAGAACAGCCTCACCTCGGCTAGACCTTCTGATATGTGCCGCTGACTCTGATGTCTCTTTAGTGGTTAAACATAACATATAATTCGTTTTGGGTAAATCTAACAGGTTATCTTTGGTCTGCATTCAATTTATCTATATGTTAAAATGAAAATAAAAAAGGCAAATTTATATAATATTTAGTTTCATTGTAATGACTGTATTTACACATTTCCCTGAACTAAGTACATTTCTGCAGCTGTTCTTATGTTTAAATGAAAACTATAGGAGGCAGTGGTATTTGATATCCCATTTCGTTTTATTGTAAATATACAGACAGGAAAATTGCAGTAGCCATGGTCAGCTGACTGAAGTTATCAAGTACGCTGCTGTTTGCAGAATTAACTGATTTGCATCGTCGCGGACATCACACTCCCGAGTCGAATGCACAAAGTCCACACTACCGAGGATGCACGTCCAAAATCACCGTACTTTGTATTGAGAAACGCGCGAAGGCCTACGTCACCAGTCTATTTGCCTAATCTTCCCGGTACTTTTCACCGTGGTGGGAACGCAGAAAGCAACAGGTCTGGGGGAAAAAAGTTCCTGGTACAAATGTTCCGGGTAATTTCGGTGGAAATGCGGCATTAGGGGTCCAAGAGAGTTCTAGCTCACATACTCTTAGCAGAAGCGAGGGGAAGCAAATCGAGGGTGGAACTGGTATGAGCCCTTTTAACTCCCCCCACTTACAACTCCTGCCAGCACTGAGACTTGAACCTGCGACCTTCAGGTTACAAGTCCAACTCTCTAACCATTAGGCCATTACTAGGGATACACCGATCCAATACTCTGGATATACTGGCACTTTCTGCTGATCGGGTATCGGTCAGACGAGACTGATCCAAATCCGATATTGTGCGTGCACTATTCTGTGTTATTATTGAGCCCCAAGAAAGGCACAAAAACATATTTAAAGTGTTCTGAAGCTGTTCCATAGTTCAATGTGAGGTACAGATTAATATTGAAGTTACTGAATTCAAGTTCACATAAACTCTTCTTTCCGCTGAAGGTGTCTGTCATCCTACATTTCAGCTATCAAACTGCATGTCGCATTCGGTTAATACAGTCAAAAAAAACAAATGAAACTCTCTTCAAGAGCACACGTATCTGAGGTTTAAAACAGTTAAAAAAAGGCTCATTAAATTGACACACAGATTTAAAACACTATGTATCAATATCTCTTCCCTTTGTATTAGTGATGTCCGGTTCGCTTACTAATTGTTTGATTTAACCGGTTCCTATTAGTGAACCAGTTGAACCAGTTCACCAACTCTGACTAAATCGTTTGAATCGGTTCGTGTCTACAGTCGTGGCCAAAAGTTTTGAGAATTACATAAATATTAGTTTTCAAAAAGTTTGCTGCTAAACTGCTTTTAGATCTTTGTTTCAGTTGTTTCTGTGATGTACTGAAATATAATTACAAGCACTTCATACGTTTCAAAGGCTTTTATCGACAATTACATGACATTTATGCAAAGAGTCAGTATTTGCAGTGTTGGCCCTTCTTTTTCAGGACCTCTACAAATTCGACTGGGCATGCTCTCAATCAACTTCTGGGCCAAATCCTGACTGATAGCAACCCATTCTTTCATAATAATTTCTTGGTGTTTGTCAGAATTAGTGGGTTTTTGTTTGTCCACCCACCTCTTGAGGATTGAACACAAGTTCACAATGGGATTAAGATCTGGGGAGTTTCCAGGCCATGGACCCAAAATTTCAACATTCTGGTCCCCGAGCCACTTAGTTATCACTTTTGCCTTATGGCACGGTGCTCCATCGTGCTGGAAAATGCATTGTTCTTCACCAAACTGTTGTTGGATTGTTGGAAGAAGTTGCTGTTGGAGGGTGTTTTGGTACCATTCTTTATTCATGGCTGTGTTTTTGGGCAGAATTGTGAGTGACCCCACTCCCTTGGATGAGAAGCAACCCCACAAATGAATGGTGTCAGAATGTTTTACTGTTGGCATGACACAGGACTGATGGTAGCGCTCACCTTTTCTTCTCCGGACAAGCCTTTTTCCAGATGCCCCAAACAATAGGAAAGGGGCTTCATCGGAGAATATGACTTTGCCCCAGTCCTCAGCAGTCCATTCACTATACTTTCTGCAGAAGATCAATCTGTCCCTGATGTTTTTCTTTGGAGAGAAGTGGCTTCTTTGCTGTCCTTCTTGACACCAGGCCATCTTCCAAAAGTCTTCGCCTCACTGTGCGTGCAGATGCACTCACACCTGCCTGCTGCCATTCCTGAGCAAGCTCTGCACTGGTGGCACTCCGATCCCGCTGCTGAATCCTCTTTAGAAGACGATCCTGGCGCTTGCTGGACTTTCTTGGATGCCCTGAAGCCTTCTTTACAAGAATTGAACCGCTTTCCTTGAAGTTCTTGATGATCCTATAAATTGTTGATTTAGGTGCAATCTTGGGAGCCACAATATCCTTGCCTGTGAAGCCATTTTTATGCAACGCAATGATGGCTGCACGCGTTTCTTTGCAGGTCACTATGGTTAACAATGGAAGAACAATGATTTCAAGCATCACCCTCCTTTTAACATGTCAAGTCTGCCATTCTAACTCAATCAGCCTGACATAATGATCTCCAGCCTTGTGCTCGTCAACATTCTCACCTGAGTTAACAAGACGATTACTGAAATGATCTCAGCAGGTCCTTTAATGACAGCAATGAAATGCAGTGGAAAGGTTTTTTTGGGATTACGTTAATTTTCATGGCAAAGAAGGACTATGCAATTCATATGATCACTCTTCATAACATTCTGGAGTATATGCAATGTGCCATTATAAAAACTTAAGCAGCAACTTTTCCAATTTCCAATATTTATGTAATTCTCAAAACTTTTGGCCACGACTGTACAGTAAGCATTAATCCAAACATTACTTAAGTTATTTATGTTTTTAACGTGGCTGACACTTCCCCTGAGTCTAAATAAACCAATATCCTGGAGTAAATAATTTACTCAAACAGTACACTGACTGAACTGCTGTGAAGAGAGAACTGAAACTGAGTGTGTTTTACTAACTGTTCTATGTGGACTTGGAGGGCTGCGCAGCCTGCACTCTGTGACTCCGTGTTGTTTCAAGCTCATCATTCTGAGCACAGGATGTGCATAAGTGCTCTTTAGTATTATAATACTTTTCTGCGCAAAGATTATTAATAGTCTTTCTTGTTCTGTCCTATCTATCACATGTTGCTGCCTTTAGTACTGTGCTATGCATTTAAAAGAAACGTCTTTTAGACTTCTAAATAAATGTATATACTTGTGTTTACATGAATGTATTTTACAACAATAAAAAAGAGCAATGTGTAACATTTTACCAGATTTTAGACTTATTCACTTTTATTTGTAAATAAAATTTTACTAGATTTGATAATTATTGTGCACCCTTGTTATTTTGCTGCTGAATTATCCACTGACCTAGTTTATAATTGTATTTTTGACAATCGGATAATGAGTAATCGGATAAAATGTGTTGTTTGTTTAATTAAAGTGCAATATTAATTATGCAAGAGAAAATAAGACTCCTTGGTCTCTTAAAATGAACAACTAAGTTTCCTTTTTTAGAAAAAAAATATTTTTATTTTTTAAATGCATAGAATGCAATGCATACATCAATACACCCATTGTTTCACTGACTGTACTTGTACTGTGAACAATGACAATAAAGTTGACCGATGAATTAAGTGCATTTAAGTGCCATTCAGTTGGGGTTTTAATTAAAGCATTTTCTGAGATGCACATTAAACATTAAACACATAAAACAAATTTAATTTATCTTTTAATTATTGAAAATTAACTTAACTTTTTGGTAAACAAAATTCATAAAAAATTTGGCAATTTCCGTGCCATTCCGCGTTAAACTGTAGTTTCCGTTTTTATGACTGGATTCCGCGATTTCTGCGTTTTCTGCATCGCGGAAATCATAGGGCCCTACTTGTGGTTTGCCAGCTCTATCTTGCAATGGACACACGCCACGACGTTCTCTTTACGTTTGCCCGCGCCCTCAAATCAAAACACTGCTGACTCCTTGCAGTATGCGATTTTGGACACAGCGCTTGTCTCCTTTCGCTTTGTGGGTGACGTAAACGTGTTGTCACATTAAAAAAAATCATTGAGAAAGAACCTGACGTGAGATTTTAAATAAATTAAAAGAGGCTTCGAGGCAGAGGAATTTGCCTCTCATTTTTTGTAATCGAGTTACTCGAGGAATCGTTTCAGCCCTATTCTACATGCTACACTGGTATCGGATTGGATCGGTATCGGCAGATACTCAGAAATTTTGGTATCGAATCGGTTCTGAAAAAATTATTGTACCCATTTTTAACAAAATCAAATGGTTAAACCCTCTATGAAATTAGTTTCTGCGGAAACGACTGAATTTCAGACAAATGTCCTGGTTAAACGTTAAAGCACACTAGTGTGATAAACAGTGTTTATTTTTATTTTATTTAATAAGTGACCACATTTTCCACAAATAATGCTGTTTTTACAAAACCTGCCCTAATGTCCTAAACCTGTCCTTTACACAGACATTTTGGATGTTTATATCTTTTGAAAGGGTGATCCATGAACTGGAGAGATGCTGAGCTTTGCTGTCAGCATTGGGCAAAAAGCCAGATTGGTCCAGGTGGTTGATTTTAATGAATGATAAAAAAAAAAAAAGCTTTTGCCCTTTGATGAGAATGCCCCATAGCTCTCCATCAAAATTCAGAGTAGTTTTGCTTTTCATAAACATGACACAAAAGTCAGGTTATGATAAAAATATTAGTTGCAAGCCTAACTTTGTGTGTGTGTGTTTGTAAACTTGGCTGTAAGGCACATTTCCTCCTGTTCCAGCTCACCTTGACTTGTCTTCTTGAGAACTTTGGCAAATGTATTTAGGTCACAATGTTACATTGTGAGGTTTGGGAGGCCCAGAAATGATGACATTATCTTACTGTTCAATATGTAATACATTCAAGAGTGCAAAAGTCCCCATTTTTTTACTCCCCAAAATGTTTAGCTCAAGTTTTAAGAAGGTTCTTAATAAATACGTTTGATGACGCTTTGTTTATTTTGAATGAAATGTCTGTTCCTGTTGCTCAAACTCTAGAGCGTGGTGCTAGTAAAACCAAGGTCATGCAGTTTATAAATCATTTTGGATAAATTAATTTGCAATATGAAGCATAATTAGGTTACACTTTATTTTGATAGTGCTTTTTAGACATTTGAATAACTATACGTAGCTTTTCAACTACATGTCAACAAATTCTCAGAGTAGACTGTTCGGGTTAGTAGAAAAAGTTGACACACTTGCAAAGATTCTTATGGTCTGCATGTTGTAGACCTATCAAAATAAAGTGTTAGAAGATATTAAGCAGACAGTCTGCTAATAATTTAATGACTGCTAGTTTACGTAGTTGCAAAGTTATTTACTCTTAGTAGAATGTCTAAAGTGGACTATCAAAATAAAGTGTTACCCATAATTGGGAATATATTTCTTCAATGTTTTAAAAGTTTTAAAATACATAGTCTACACTTTTTTTTTTTTTTTTTTAGATAGTTTATACCTGCTCCAGTCAGAAGGTGATACAGGCTGACAATTTTTGGCTGGAATAGCATCATGAAGCTAGACTTGGTCCAGTCTTCCTGTCCAAGATTAAACATAATGTGGCGTAACCAGTCTTCAAAACACTTTCAAACTCAACTGTGTATTATTTTCCCAGAATTGTCAATCAATATTTATTTATTTCAAGTGTGGTTACATATTTATTTCCAGTGCTATGTATGGAAATGTGATATGCCACATGCATTTTAGTGGTCCCAGGTGGAGGTGACCTCATGTATTTTCCATATGGTCTTATGGCAGTGTTCCCTTTAAGATCTGGGTTTTCTCATATAGGTTTGGTTTCCATCTGTGGATCATTGCATCTCTTTTAAGGTACTCCATAGAAAAGTGTGTAGTAACATTAATCACTTTCCTTAAAGCAGAGGGAGTTTCCTTCCAGTTATAGAACACATTGGGCCTCCATTTGTTTACATTCGTGGGAAGCAACCTTTGTCTCTACTCTTCCATTGTTGCGCAGCGAGGTGCTACTCAGCTCCGCAAGCCTTTCAACTCTTTTTGACAATGGAAAGAAAGGACGTTTATGTCATACGGTGTGGTGTGGTGTAGTGTTTGTGATGGCAACAATAGCAACAAAAAAACTTTTTCTTCAATGCCAACTGTTTACTGTATTTAAATTCTGAGTTTATTATGTATAATATCTTTATACATTATAGGCTTTAAAATCATACATTAAAAATGTATTTATTTCAGAAGTACAAGAAATAGCGAAATTACTCGAATTACTCTGCTGTCTCTGCAAGTGATGCGGATCACTCTGTTGATTATAATGGAAGCAATCTAGTTTTGTCTTCATGCACAGACTTTTATTTAATGCGTGAACAGCCCATACCCTTCCCCCCGTAAAACAAATCAAATATATTAAAAGCAAGAATAAATGTGATTGCTCATGATATACGTGCGGTGCAGCACATGCAGCATATATGTTTATAATATGTTTATAATGATATTTTGGTCACATTTGGTTGGGATTTCATTGTTTTGCTTTTTAGAACTGCACAATTCGGGCAACATTTTGTGATGTGTATATCACAATATGCTCTAGAGTGCGACCTAATTTCTCAATGGTGCGAAAAAAATAAATAAAATCTCCGGTGCGACCAGCCATTGGAGGTAAAAAATAAACTCTAGACTCTGAAAGTCTCCCTGTGGTTCAACAACAGACACTAGAGCCCTGCATTTTCAGCCCGAGCACGACGGGCCCCGACTTTTTTACGCCCCTCGACCCAGCTTCGGGCCAATATTCTCCTCATAGTTCAGACGCTGGCCGGGCCTGCTTTCATATTTTAGACATACATCAATTAGTGATGAAAAAAAAAATGTTGGTGAAAACAACACGATACCGTGCTACCGCGACTGTCAAGAGCGGCTCAATGGTGTTTATTGTCCCTCAGCAGCAGTATGGTGAATGCCGTCAGCGCAGCTGAACAGTTCTGTGTTCAAATACATGCAAAAGGCTTAAGCTTGCTGCAAAGCACCGGCAAAAGTAATTACCATAAATGTGACTGTGGGAAATAGTAAGGAGATTTTTGAATTATTTACTAATAAACTAGTGTTTTCTGAGGTTGTGTCGCAATGATGAAGTTGGCGATCTTGACTCGTCATCCTCCATTAGACACAACTTTAAAGAGAAGTGCATCTTTACGAATTATGATTATAATGAAAGAGTTTTTGTTTTCGATTTGTTTTATTTCATTAAGTTGTCATTTAAAGCTTTCTATAGATATATTTATCATGTCTGTGAGGCATGTTTTCACTGAGTTTTGGTTCATTTTTGTACTCCTGTTAAAGACGAGATGGCAGAAAACGTTATTTTATTTTATAAAAGCACAACGTTTTCTTAATATTGTTAGTTCACACAAATAAGTAGACCATTTGCAGTTATGGATGATGTATTACTCTTACCTTTATGAGCAAAAATGATGCCGTATCCACTAGGGCTGTCGCGGTTAAGAAATTTCCCCTGCGGTTATTATGGGTGGCTCAATAGCGCGATATGCGGTATTTATCCTGATTTTGCTGCATACAAAGCTCTATCGTTGAGTTATGTAGCATATATTGTTGCTTTTTAAACTGACAGAGAGAAATGTTTTAAAACATTTTTGTTTATTGTTAAATGCCAAACAGCAAAGAACATGCATTTTCCAATATATATTTTTAAAGAAATCAAAAGAGTTCTAACATGTATTACACATGTATTGCACGCGACTTTGGACAGCAGCGGAAATCTAGACTGATTATCGTGCCACCACTGGCCCACCAGGACAGTGGATTCGCGTTGGAGTCGATGCACTCCTCATGCAGAAAGCGTGTGAGCTTGTTATCTGCTCACGCTCTCTTGGGTATGGGCACTGACGCGGAGGTTGTCCGTGACTTCAGCAGGTATGCCTGTTACTTTCACGGCTGTATTTTACAGATTTCGCAAAGGCTTCAGCTACTCCTAACTGTCGGCCGGTCTCAGCTGTTCTTTTTGATGTTGCTACGCGACCTGATGCTTGAGGGGGACACTCTAAAACGCTTACCGTGAAAAACGCTTAACATGGCTTAATGTACTAAGACAGTGATATTAACAGACCAAACTCACTAAAAATCATACTAATAAAGTTGCTATCTATATAAAAAATCAGATGATCCCTGAATATGAATGCAACTCGTTTAATAACATACTGTAAAGTATTTTCCTCCCATAGAAAACCGTTATAAGAAAACGCTTAATGTACTAAGACAGTGATTTTTAAAAACCAAACTCACTAAAAATTATACTAATAAAGTATACGATGTACAAAAAACAAAAACAAAAAAAAACAGATGATCCCTGAATATTGGTTGGAATGTGAATGCAAGTCGTTTAATAACACGTTAAGCCTTATGGTTTTCTATGAGAGGAAAAGGCTTAACGTGTTATTAAACGACTTGAATTCATATTCAGGGATCATCTGATTTTTTGTAGATAGTATACTTTATTAATATGATGTTTAGTGAGTATGGTCTGTTAATATCACTGTATTAGTACATTAAACCACGTTAAGCGTTTTTTACGTTAAGCGTTTTAGAATGTCCCGATAACCTCAAATTAAATGTATTGCCGTGTCACAGGAACCTTTTTGCAGCAAATTTTGCATATTGCCTCATCTATATTCGCTGGCTCGCACTTTTCATTGGCTTGAAAGCCAAAATGTTCTCATACTGGCAACGTGATATTAGGTTTTGGGACCAGATCGAGCGCCTCCCATCGTTTCAGCCGGCCTATTCAAAACAAACGAAGCACCACAAAGCTACAACAGCTCGCGAGAAAATTACAGTCGTAACCATATTGTATCATTAATTTATTTAACATTGAATGCACAGTGACAAATTGAAAAAACAAGAAGGCCACAGCCTCATAAAAAAAAAAAAAAAAAAAAAAAAAAAAAAAAACACTGAACACTGCGGTTTGCTATCTTTCCTCTGCGGTTTGCTTGTCAATAGCGCGGTATTACAATATTGCGGTTATCGCGACAGCCCTAGTATCCACTAGGGATTGGACGGTTCACTGAAAAAAAACGAACCGTTCGGTTCTCCACACACGGTTCAGCACACACTGGGACCCTGGTTCAACTTAAATCTGACAAAGCATCTGTAATATGGTTTGCTATAAATAACACGTAAAACAAACAGGGTTCAGGTAATATATGTTTCTACTGATGTTTGTGCATTCTGGCTTCCCAGACATGACAAAAAACATGGACAAACTATTTACTCTTGTTCAATTTGAATGCCGTATGCTGGAATATGAACAGTCATTTATCCCCCGCACATTATATAACCCACGCGTGCACAGTTAAGACCTGAACAGCAAACATTGATATCTGTGTTTAAACCTAAACTCGTTTAAGATTTGTCAGTTTAAACATTTAAGTGCCACAGGATGCAAGCTCGCACGCACAGTGAGAAGATTTGTGCGTACGTTCACCCAAAGCTTGCAAATATTAAGTATTGTTTTTAAATGGAAAGATTCACACAAAAAAATTGTCAAAATGCCCATCTTGGTAAGTATCCTACAGCAGACATAGCTGGCTGAACGTAGGCCTACTGTATCAGTTCCCTGGATCTCTGCATTCTCTTAAAGTGACAGTCTTTATATTAAACAAACAGGAACAACAAAGATATCACTCACTGCTTCTGATTGAAAAGCTTTTGTAACTTTAATAAAGAACAATCTTTAATTTATACAGTCTAATATGCAGTATTTACATTTTGGTTACTTTATTCAATTTCTGTACCTAAAAACTAATGTTAGACCCCCACTAAAAAAAACAAAAAAAAAAAAAAAACAGTTTATTTTATTTGTATCTTTACTCTAATGTATTTATTTGTGCTGTTGCCCGTAGTTAGTATATTATTTTGTTTTTCCATAAACATAGCACATAGTGAACCGTACCGAAACCGTAACACTAAAACCATAAAACAAACCTAACCGTGAAAAAGTTGAACCATTCCACCCATAGTATCCACTGAAAAAATTTTTTTTTCTTAATTAACTTAATAAAAAATAGAAAACAAAATATAATCACTTTGCTATTACATACAAAACTTAATTATTTTAATAGCTGAAACAGTAGTATACGCAGTTTAGGGACTGTTTGAGGAGCGTCTCGCTGCAGCTTGGGACATCCAACCCCGCCCACATCCAAGTGTGACGTCAGACGCCACGCCTATGCCATACGTAAAAATACGTCATCGGGTGATGCCAGATGAACACCCATGTGTTGTGCGCATGTGCAAAAATGGCGGAAGTATGTTTGTTTTATTTTTTATTTTTTTATTTTATTAACATTTTGTCAAAGTTCAATTTTAAGACGTAAACAAAATTGAATCAATATGGCGAAAGTATACTGTTTCGGGGATCAAATTAAATAATGTTATCTTTCGTTTTACTAATACAGGTTAAATAACTTGTATTAAATACATTTAAATAGTACAAATTAAACCTAGGCCACATCTCTAATGTATGGAAGTAAATTCATCCAAACAGCTGGTAAAACGCCTGCATTGGTTGATTATACTTAGGTAAATTAATAAAATATTTATACCTTCCGCTGTTCGATTATGTAATGACAAATTCACATATTTTATGATCGATTGTAACATACCTTAGACAATATCAAAGTTAAGTAGACAATTTTGTTTAAGGCATTTTTATTTATCTAATTCTCTAAAAATATGTTTCACTTATAAGGTAGGAATGTTAGTGATCATATCACTATTTTAAGGATAAATATGGGTGTTATGCAATAACTGGAATCCTCCCCTCTTTATTTTTTTTTTTAAATGTGTTTATTTTTCATATTTCTTTCATTTTAAATAAAAAGAATGTTCCTGAAATTGGCAAATTTATATACTTCATTTGGTTTTAAGTATTTTTATTTTCCTTTTAATTATATACAAGAACAATTATGATCTACACACTAATATTTTTTATATGTGCATGGGGAAAAAAAATGTATCACCTCGCAAAAAAGAGCAACTACATTAGCATGATAGGATTGGTGGTTCTCTATATAGACTAAGCTACACATACATAGGCTTAAGTCATTGGTTGCTTTGATAGATTATGTAAGTAACATGGCATTGACTTTTGGGCCTTTTTCCATCAACACAAATATATATAAAAATGTGTCCAAGTCCTACGGATGCATAAAGATCAATAAAAAGACATCCCTTGTTTCACTTGGTATTGTTATATTTATTTCACAAAACAATAATATTCAACAATGTAGAGTAAATAAATTATTATAAATTAAATAACTCCCAGAAACATGGTATTGACTTTCAGCCCCTGTTCATCAACACATTTTAATAAGAATGTTCCATATCCTCGCGATTGTCAAAGACAAACACACAGGCATCCCTTGCTTCCTCAGTCTCTCTTTTCAGGTAGTCTTTGATTATATTAGACTGTTTTTCTTCGTCCATCTGAAGAAATTCAGGCTCTGTCACCTCTCCATGGAACAGCTGACAGTGGTGTAGCATGGTGTTGGGTTCAGAGCCAATGTCCCTTGTGAACTTCCTCTTCAGTTCCTCTTTGATCCTCTGTTGAAAGTACAAAATAAACTGTGTTTGTGGGGTAAATCTAAAATTACTATAATTTTTTTCACACAAAAAAAAAGTTTTTACCTCATCACTGTCATCTTGACCCATCACAGTTTCCGTACTAGCTGGCTGTTTGGTGATGGTGGACTCTGACAACCTAAAGACAGACTCAAAGGTTAGGTAAATGGACCATTTGAAGAGCATCTTTTTAGTATTTCCAACCACTCAAAGCATTCAACACATTTCTAAACATTCAACATTGTGGCCTCTCCAAAGTTTTGCTACTGCTTAACATTCTAGGAGGAAACATTTAGTGTGTCTGGGTAGTTTGAATGCAGAAGAATCAATTTCATTTCATTAACCAGTTGTGTGTACCTTGGATGTGACATGTTTTGCAAGAGCAAACTACACCACCACCTTCGGAGCTGAGGGATGTTATCCTAACAGATAAAACACAAAATAAAAAACTGAGAATGCATTTGAAAAAACTTCTGGAAAAAATAAATAAATAAAAAAGGAAAACCTTCCAAAAGAAAATTTGAGGTCATCACCTGGCTAAAGTCAAATGTCCAGTCCAGGGCCATATAGAGTGCATACTGAAACAGACAACAATTACCATTGAGAAAATTCAAATATTGAAATTAACTGACACCGATTTACTGTAACGTACAGATAACACGACCGTATTCATCTAAATACTGCATGTAAACTAAACTAAACTTCTGCCATCACCATAACTGCTCAGAATCTGTAATTCACAGCTTACCAACAGCATGAACAGACCACAATCCAGTCCCTCTCTCTGGGTTGGAATATTCTATCAAATATTTAAATGTATAATACATTTTTTTTTATACATAAAACTACAGAACAAGGACTGAAAAAAAAACTGATGATTGCATTCTCGTACCTTGGTTTTAATGATCTTCCATGGGCCATTCATTTTAAGATGAAGTAACCTGTAGGATTGTAGAAAAAAAGTTAACAAAACTGTAGAGTGTACACAGCAAGTTACAAAACACACATAGATAAATAACAACAATATTCTCATCACTTTAGTGGTTACCAAGAAACTACAGTTCATCTTGTTGTTCTTTGAGATTCACATACATATTTAGATTATACAACATACATATACATGCATATATGATTTAACAACACAAAAACCAATCAATATCTAAAGACATGCTCTCACCATACCTCCATGCTCCACTGCATGACTTATGTGGTTCTCTAGGTGAAGTGTAAAAGAGAACTTCTCTTCAGTGGTGAAACTGGAACATTCAAACCCCCCATCACGGCAGAACCGTTCTGGATCAGGTTTGGACTGCAGAGGTGTAGGATACTGTAAAACATGATAAATATTATGTGTATATAGAAGGATACAAAGATTTGCCACGAACAGAGACATAGTACATAGTGAATTGTGTGGTTGCTCAAACAAGTTATTGTGCAAGAGTTGTCAGTGTATATCATTAAATATATTCCATGTGTTTTGCGTGGGGCCAGTGGAGTACATGTATGTGAGAGAGGTGAAGTGTGAGTGTGTGTGTGTGAGAGAGAAAGAGAGATCAGTATTATGTGTCAGGGATATAAAAAAAAATGAAGGATGAATCAATGCACATACATTTTATCAGGATACAGTTAGGAGCATTATAGACATTATGAAAGTAAACACAGCAGTGTTGGTAGCCTTAAAACGTGCCTGTGTGAAGTCAGCATCGTGTCTTTGTAACTTTACTAAAGCTCATAACAAAACAGTTATCGTTGTGCTATCGTTTCACTTCATGTCTAACAAAATATTCATTGATAATTTAATGTGTACATTTTACCATTTTAACTATTAACGTTAAGCAGAGACATACAGTGAGTGTGACAAACACTTTTGGGCTAAGAACCGAATTATTCATTACTTACAGCCATGGCAGATAACTTCTCCCTCTTCTGGGCAACTGGCAAATACAGATAACAACAACTTCTTCTTCTTTCTGGCGATCGCAAAACAATATTTCCTTCTTTTACCGATTAAAAACATCACAAACTTCTTCACTTCAGTCTTCTCAACACTTCTTCCTGTTTGAAATTTAATGAGAACGTGACGTAGATGGATATAGGCGCGGTTTATGATGGCACATCCGGGTGGGCATGGTTGGATATGTGACGTCTTTGGATGTGGGTGTGGTTTCTGACGTCACGTTTGGATGTGGGCGGGGTATCTGACGTCACGCTTGGATGTGGGTGGGGTTGGATGTCCACCGCAGGCTGCAGCGAGCCCTACTTGGACTGTTTTGCTGTTCAAATCAGACACTAGAGCATCCCTTCATTCAGACAAAGTGGAATATCCGATAAGAGACTGTGTAGAGGGGCCA
Organism: Carassius carassius; assembly: GCF_963082965.1. Lineage (NCBI taxonomy): Eukaryota > Metazoa > Chordata > Actinopteri > Cypriniformes > Cyprinidae > Carassius > Carassius carassius. The sequence continues at coordinate 14,011,946 of NC_081759.1, read as the reverse complement.
AGTCTGGAAGATTTTGCTGCTAGAGAGTGTGGCCAGCTGGTTTAGCCAAGGCCAAAGATCAAAAAGGCCAAACTACAAGAATTGGCCACTCGAGGGGCATGTGACTGCAATGGAGGATAGTCCATAAGATATTATTAAGCTATGAGATGTTCAGTTTGATGCCCTTAAAACACTTAATTTAGATTTTCTTTTTATTTAATTTATCTTGATTTGTTTTAAGTTTAAATTTCAGCTCAGTGAAGCACTGTAAGCACCAACACTTTTATTAGTAAGTTACCTTTCTTGTAGAATTGTGCTTCAAATAAAGAACTTTATGTTGACCAGATTGTTAGTTAATAATTTAAAATACAAGTCAATATTGCCTATATGGACACCGAAAAAAAAAAAAAGTGAACTTGTAAAACTGCGGTGTTAAATGTGATGCAGTCGAAAATTTGGATGTACCTAACTTTTGTGCTGATGCACCTAAGAAAAAAGTTAGGCGCACCAGTGCAACCAGTGCAAAAAGTTAGTCTAGAGCTCTGACGTGACTTGTCAGTGCATATTGTGTTGCCAAATGCACATTATAAGCAACTGAATCCCAGAGCAGATGCAAAGATGAATTTGTGTTGAGCAGCATTTACTATGAACTGAACCAGATCAGGTGTAAATGAACAGTGAACACTGAAGTGCAGTGTATATTTATTTAATTAAATTATGCAATATCGTGCAGTGCAAGCTTCAAATTGTAAATTTTGGTTTTATTTTGATTAAACGTGCTACCCAATATGGTTTGGTAATAAACAGTTTGACATTTCCACTAACGTGTTTATCATTTGAGGTAGAAAATGCCCTTAGATGTGTTTGCTTGTCTGGAAAGATTCTATCTGTATGAGAAAAGGGCTTGTTTTGTTCAGTGAGTGCTGGAGGGGGTAAAGGGGTAACCTCAAATGAACTGAAAATGTAGGAAATTGTTGGTTATAGAACATGGCTTCAAAAAAAATTAAAATGACAATTATGATGATAATGACAGGGGATTTAACAGTATTAAATGCAACATTAATAACGATTCATGCTGAGATTGATAATTCAGTCGAAATGAGATGACATTCATGGGTGTTTAACTTTAATGGGGTTGAAAAATAAAGTGATGCCAGCCAAAAAGGGCAAGGAGTTTTAGAGATGGAATAAGTTACTACATTACAATGAATGTAGTAATGCATTGTCAGTAATGCATATGCAGCCACGTGTTAAATATTTTTGTAAACATTGCAGTGCTATTCCTAATGTAATGGTTCCCAGATTAAACTCCATGTTGATCTCATCTTTCTTTCAGCCGGATAACATCCTCTACTCTCCCTTGATGCCCTTCCGCAAGTCCAGCAACCCAGAGGTTTCTCACGGCTCCAGTTTAGCGCTGAAATTTAAACGACAACTCAGTGAAGATGGCAAACAGCTGCGGAGAGGAAGTCTAGGGGGTGCTCTAACAGGTAACACCCTGACTTTTGGGTACAGCCAGATGTAAAGAGTTGGGGTGTAATGGTTCAACTTAATCACAGTGCGAATAATCACAGTTTCGATATTCGGAATGTTTTTTGATGTTTGCTGTGTTTAGGGAAAAAAAACTATACTAAAAATGAAGAAAATAAGAACAAATAATCTGACTACAAGCAGTAGCACAAATAAATACAATAGAGCAAAGATACAAATAAAATTAACATTGCTTTTCAGGTTTTTACTCGCATTGAGCAAAGAGTGACTGATTTGTCCAGGTTTTTATATAAATAAATATATATATATATATATATATATATATATACACCGTATTTTCCGGACTATAAGTCACACTAAGCAGCATATATCGCCCTCTCGCGGCTGTAGACGGTAATGTTTTCTCTTGGCTCTTGGGGTCTAAATAAATGCGACTTATAGTCCGGTGCGACTTATATATGTTTTTTTCCTCGTCATGACGTATTTTTGGACTGATGCAACTTGTACTCAGGTGCGACTTATAGTCCGAAAAATACGGTGTATATATAATAAATAATATATATTTTTTCCAATCGCTTTTGATGTAATGTGTTGGGAAGCCAGAATGCATATCCATCAACTAAAACATACATTAGTTGAACGTATTTATAACAAACCATATTACAGATGCATTGTCAGATTTAAGTTGAACTGCGGTGCAAATGCGTGCTGAACCGTGTGTGGAGAGGCACGATTAAATTATTAATTTTTTTTTTTTTTTTTTTTTTTTTTTTTTTTTTTTTTACCGAGACCCATTACATCCTTAGTAAAGAGGTTCATGTTGGGCAACTTCATATTTTTTTAGAATACATGATGATAATGTTATTAATTTGAAATGAATGGCAGAAAAATATATATTAGATAAACTATAAACATTTTTTATCCCAGTACTTTTTCCAATACACTGTAAATAATGGCACTCTCCAACTCAATTTTTGAGTGACATCTAAATTTGGCTGAATTGAATTTCTGTGAATAGAATTTTATCAATTATGGCAACAGTTTACTAACATTGGCTTAACAAAAATTATATAATCAGCCAATAGAAAAAGTTTGGTAACAGTTGTTTACTTCTCACTACCCCCTGCCAAATATTACTACTACTACTAGAACAACGCGTTAGAATCATCAGTGGCAAATATGTAAATGTACTTACAGTTTGTAAGTCAGAACAGCCAGCATTGTAGTATACTCTAAGGATCAGGAAACAGTCCTCCATAAAATGCGCTTGCACACATTTTAATATTTGGGTTTAACTGTTCTGGAACAGTGTTGTAAATACAACTTAAATGATTTCTAGTTGTGCCCTCTTTTGGAAGACTAAGCAAAGTAGTTTCGCTTTCACAAGGAAACACACAGTCTCCACAACACGGAGGCGGCAGCAACAGCGAGAATAAAAGTTACAAGTACTTTTTTGCATGAACATTTGGGCATTATGCAAAACTTCTGTGTTAGAATGAGCCATTTCAGGTAGGAATGGTTGACTTAACTTTTTTATAAAGAATATCTCTTTGGATTTGAGACTTTAGTCTTCGCAACTTTACAAATATTTATGCACAAAGAGCTTGTAATACTCCAAAGATAAAGGAAAAATTTAAATATGCGTCATATGACCCCTTTTAATTATTTGGTGGACAGACTTTCTGTGGAGGGGCAGAATTTGGTTCTCTGATTTCAAATGATTCTTTTGTGTTCTGAAGATGGGAGAGAGAAATAGAGTGTTTGAAATAGAGCTGTCAAACAATTAATCATGATAAATTACATCCAAAATAAGTTTGTCTACAAAATATATGTGTGTGTGTGTACACACAAAATACATAAAAGAACAAAAACATTTATACATATTTTTAATATATACATACATGTATGTGGTTGTATTTATATGTATATAATAAATATATATAGTGCGCACACATTATGTAAACAAACTTTTTTTTTGGACACGATTAATTGTAATTAATTGTTTCACAGCCCTAGTTTGAAATTAACAAATTGGCAAAATATTTCAGAACATATTATAGTGCCATTTTATTTTTAAAACTTTTTTATTTTTTGGATTTGACTCTTCAGAGCTTCATTGTACTGTTTTCATTAGATTATGATCACCATATTTGACTACATTCTGGGTCAATCTGTGTCAACTCCATGTCGGTTCCCTTTTAAATGCAATGAGTATCAGCTGTATAGAATGTGACCCACATTTGGTTTACGACCACTGAAAATGGGTAATATTCAACAACTGAGATTCCACACAGCCACAACGATTCCAGTATTTCTGGCAGTGAACAATATAGGTCCTTGAAAATGCAGATTCAAAAGCAAATTTTACTAGAAACCATAATCTAAAAATCTATTTAGATTTACTTTTATTCTTCTGGAGTTAAATGCATACAACTTAGGAAAAAAAAAAATATTTATGGTACTCTGATAGTTGTGTTCTATGCAATTATTTTGATGTAGGGAAACAAGATGCATTTCTAGTTTTAACACTGAAAAACAATGACCCTTCTGTTCTATTTGGTGTTTTTCTTGCCGTTTCCCGGGGTCTGACATGTTGAATCAGGTACATTGGGCACAATGTTGAAATCTGCTGAGGGTGTCTAACTGGCATTTCCTCAATTCTGTGGCTGATGACTGTGTGGAAGCTGTTTCGCATTGAGCAGGAATCACAATTTTCCTCCTACGCGTCCTGTTTTTTTGACCTGGCTCTGTGACCATGTAGAGCCCACAAACACATAAACATGGGTTAGCAATAAGTTGTCTGGGATAAGATTCTATAGTTGAACTAAAATTCTCTCTCTTTTATTAGTTAAAAGGATCATCTCTCTTCTCTCCTACACCGAAAACTGCAAAGTGATCCATTCTCCCAATTTTAGTTTTTTTCTATTTGATTCTAATTCAGTTCAGTTTTGTAGTCTATGTACTTCAAATAAAAACACTGTAATAGAAATGAAAAAAAAAAAAAAGATTAGCAGAGTAAACCTTACAGCAGTGAGGTTAGGTTAGTTGCCAGGGAGAAGGTTGTTCTGTATTTAGTATGAAAGGACAAACAGCTGCTGCTTCATATGTAAAGGGCATTAGAAATCCAGAAAACACTTAATCCTGAAGAACACTTAACAAACTGAAGCACGCAATGCAAATGGTCAGATAAATCCATTTTATTTGTATGGAGAATAAACCTGTTAAACTAGGATTTTTAAGCTTGACATGTTCATTGTAATTAAATTCATTGCGCATCTCGACACAATCATCATCAAATATACCCTGCATCTCATGTTTGTCAATCAGACAGAAATGACAGGATTTGTTGGCTGCAAAACTTTCTAAATATCCTCCAAGTGAATGGCAGGCCAGATTATCAGCAGTAAATAAGCATATTGTGCCAAATAACACTGAACTTTGGCCATTTATCTGAACTTCTAACCCTCTGGTTTCAAGAAATTTAATATCATCCAACAATGGCTCAAATATTTTGTTGAAACCATATACTTCTTTGTCAATGGAATTAAAAAGCAAACATAGGTGGATGTTTTCAAGAGATGAGTTAAATCTAGCAGGTAGATTCCTCAAACAAAAATAAACTGCTCCCATTTTGTGAACTTTGGTTTTAGAGCCTAAAGGATTTGTTGTTTCAAAATCATCAAAATAAAGTTGAATTTGTAAAGCTTGAGGAAATCTGCTGTACAATTTGTGATTTTTAAAATGTGAGCCATCACAGTAGTCACGCAATTTACCATCACTTTCGTTCGAAACCACAAAAAGCTTTTGCATTTGTTCATTGTCAAAAAGAAACTTCAGTGTATCAATAATAGATATGTATTGACATGTATCTGCTATTAACACTTGAGTTAATTTACCTTGCTTTCTTGCAGTGTCACCTCTGTTTCCAAGGAAGATTTCTGTTGGCTTAATAAAAGAATGGTTTTCAGCAAAATACTTGGTCATTTTGTAGGGGGTATCAACTTCCTCAAACATATTTCGTCCTCTTTCAAAATCTTCCATCAAAGTCTGCACTTCATCATTGGGTATAGAGTAACGATTAAGCAGAGATGTGGTTCTCTCTTGCAAACAGTCAAGGGTTTCACAGAGTAATTCTTTTGTACATGTGATGCTTCTTTGCACATCGGTCAGGGTACAATTTGAAGAGGAGTACATTTTTGCAACAAATGCTGCTGCACAGCTTTGGTAGTCAGAAGTCCTGCAATTACTGGAACCATCAAAATTTGTCTCTAGAATATCAGCAGCAGAGCAAGATGCAGCTGAGAAGTCCTCACTCATGCTGGTGTCAGAGTCTTGTTCTAAATGTACTGGGTTTGCAGCTTGAGCATGCTCTCTATTGAGATGTTTAGCATAAGAATTGAAGTTATGGTATGTTCGTTGACATTTGTTTTGACTACAAACAATTGTATAATCCTGTCCATCAGAAAGAGCATGGACATGCCTAAGATGACTTAAAAGTTTACGGATGTCTTTCGAAGTAGATTTTTTGCACTTCGGACATATGTACATGGTGGTACAATTTAGGAAAGTGCTTGAAGCTTTGAAATAAGCTCCACAACTTTAGATCTCTTCCCACCAGAGAATGGAATATCATACACATTTTCAAAGAAATTAAAGACAGATGTGAGTTGGACAGGATATTCTACATTGCAAACCCAATACATTTTAAACAGCTTGTCGATGGCACACGTCAGACTGTTATCCTCAAGTGGAATGGTGACTTTGTCATTCTCCGCCACAATGATGTATTGCGCTGTAGAACTTGGGGCTCCTAAACAGACAATGTGGGGTTGATGGCTTTCCGACATTGTCTGGGAATTATCCATGATGCTGGTTCCAGCCTGTAAAAATAAAATTACATTTTATAAAATCCATCATCAACACAGTTCAAGTGACTGAAGTTTCTCTTTTAAAGGGATAGTTCACCCGAAAATGTAAATTCTGTCATTAATTACTCACCCTTTTGTCGTTCAAAACCCATAAGACCTTTGTTCTTCTTAGGAACACAATTTAGGTATGACATGAGGAAGAGTAATTGATGACAGAATAATTTTTTTTTGGTCGAATATACCTTTAATTCATCTGCATTAATTAAACTATATAGGCCAGGGATATTTTCTTATTTTAGTTCAAATAAAAATAGACATGCATTATTTTATCGGAATGTTATTGGATTATTAAAGCTTAAGATGTAAACAACGACATCAGCTGATTTAAAAAAAAAAAAAATCCCGATATGCCTTGCAGATAAGTCGAAAAGCTCACATATGCTCAGGGTGTGCTAGTGATAAAAATCACGCAAGTAGTGTTGTCATTCTTGAAGCAAACTTTTCCCTGAATGATGATTAGCTTTACGGTTTTGGATCACTGCATTTAATTAAAAAATGTACATACAGAATGAAACATCCAGCATGATAGAGTAAACAGTCACTAGCATGAGCTGCAACAACAGCCTCCCCTGGGTCCTAATGCCCATTCGGTAATAAATAAAATGAAAATACACAAATAACTTTAAGACACTTGGCAAAAATGAGTTTAAAAATATCTGCAAAAATCTATCATGCATACCTAAAAAACAAAACAAAAAAAATTGAACAGTATAGTTGTATGCAAACTGAGTCATATAATTTAATAACGTCACAAAGTGCTTTAACCAAAAACTGACAAAGATTAATAAAGCTAACATAAAAAGACAATCAAGTTGCTTACTGGCTTAATGTCCAGGAGATAAGCAAGGGCTGACTTTGTACTGCATTTGGCCCACCCTTTGCTCCTTCCTGACGCAGTGGGGGGCAGCAATGTAATAAGAATTTGAAGAGCTCTGTAACATGAATCTGTAGTATGATAGAAAAACACAAAATATAATGACATTTTTCATGGCTGGTATAATGGCTGACTTTAAACTCCAACCTTGCCTTCAGAGAACTACTAAAACTAATGGTGTCCACTGAAAGAAAAACCACATTTTGACAGAACGAGCAAAGTAGCCTACCTTCAATCTCATTATCAGTTGGCATGACCAGAGGATTTTTCACTGTGGACATCTTTTGCAATTTTGGAACAATATTTCCTTCCCATTTTCGGAGAAAGAGGTCAGCCTTACCAGGAAACATTTTTCCAAACTCAGTGTCAAGCTACAACATGGGATAGAATACACAATTACAACACTACCGTGTTTCCTCAGTATATTCACAAAATATTGAGTCTTTTCGAGTCAAGTTTATGCAATTTTAACTTCAGAGAGGCATTGTGGGCCATTCCAGGTTATGAATAACAGTAAAAAATTAAATAAAACATAAAAAAAAGATTATGGTTAAGGAATATATATATATATATATATATATATATATATATATATTCCTTAACCATAATCTTTTTTTTATGTTTTATTTAATTTTTTACTGTTATTCATATATATATATATATATATATATATATATATATATATATATATATATATATATATATATATATATATATAGTGTGTGCGTGTTATTTATATATATATAAAAATTGCATAGATGAATCTCTCACCATAAGACTAGTATTGTCTAAAAAAAAAACATTTTGAATTCATGTGGACTTAATATCTACCAGCCATGTCCCTTTGCTGACAAGTCTATTCATACCTAGCTATAAGGAAAAGCCATGCAAAACACAAGTCCTTACCAAGTATGGCATGTCTACAAATCGAGGATATTGTTCAAACATTTCTTTCACTGTTGGGGACTTGTTTGCGACCCATAACCTGCGATTACTGTATGTTTTCTCCATGCCCAATTTGATGGTATTGAGGTTTTCTGGAGATGGTTTCATCCTTTTGATCACAGTCGTCCACTCCCGAGAGGACTCTTCCTCTCCTTCAGCAGGTACCTCCAAAGTGATAGACACACCAGAGGAATCACTGAATCGACTACGTTTGCGCTGGTAGCGACGCTGATCATCATGAAGTTTCCTCCGTAGATTTCGAAGTCTCATCTCAATAAATCCACTGTGGGAGACTGGGTCATAGAAATGTTCCTGGATGAAAAGCGGAGGATAACAGTTGTAACCTTTACAAGAACCCATGATGTGTGACGAGCAAACCAGCAGAGTGGATGTACTTTTAGTGTTATTGTAATAGGAATATGGGTAATAAAAAAAACAAAAAAACAATTAGTCACCAGAATTTCCATTGATTTGTAACCTGTTAACTAATTAACATACCACACTTAATATTTCAATTTGCATTTATTTAAAGTTGGCTTTGGGTGTTTTAATAAATGCAACTTACAAATCCTTCATTCTCTTCTCCCATCTTGATCTTCAGAGAAGGAAACAGTGTTACCACACTTTCTGCCAACATCCGTTTCTCTTCATTACAAGGGTAACTATAAGCAAAACAAAGACAAAACATGGAAGAACTACCCAATTCAACTCGTACATAATACATTAAAATAAAATACAAGAACCAAATTCAGTCAGTTTTCTCTGCTGCTGATCAGCAGTTTGTTTTATACGTTTTTCCCCCAATTATGTTCAAATTATTAAAAGTAATCAGTGTGTTTTCAAAGTATTCAACATCTTTAAGTTATCACATTCACAGTTGTTTTAGTTAATTTCTCAACTGTAAACTTACAATCCACTTTGTTCCACCAACGCACTGACCCCTATCTTCACAAGGAGCTTTCTTGATGTCTCTGAAAGCATTCCTGAAGCTTCATAATCCTTATATATACTCGGACCTTTGCTTTCAATTAGTGCTCGCATTGTGTCTACATCAATTATATTACGTTGATGCTGGAAATATAAAAAGCACAAAGAAGTTCTTATTAGATGAGTTAGTGATTCAGTTACTTAAAGTCACTCACTTATATTGCTCCAGATTGAATCAGCAGTTTTGAAAGAAATGATGAATGATTCACTCACTGATACAAGTGTACAGACGATTAGTTTCTGTGGAATGGGCAAACAAATTCAAACAGAGTGATACAAATATTAAAAAGAGTGCTGTTATTTCAGCACTCAAGTTTTATATACAAACCTTCTGCTGACTACTTGGACCAGCTTCATGTGTGTTCTTTGGTGCAACCTTCAAAAAAAATAAAAAATAAAAATAAAAAAAAGTTTAAATATGTTCAAGTATATTATTACAAGTAATTATGTATATGCAAGTCCTCCATGAACATACATTCTGTTGATGACTTGGACTGGCTCCATCTACATCCAATGTTTCATCCTTAAAGGACAACAAATGTAACAAGTAGTAGTACAATAATAAAGATATTAAATAAAATGAAACTGCATATGTTATGCACAAAAAATTTAAAGTGATCTTTTACCAATTGATAAGTTTAACTTATAAAGTTTTCTGTTTCTGGTCTGAATAGAGCTTCTTGCAAAAAACAGTGTCAATGTGCCAGATGGTGATTTTTATTATTATTTTGTTTTGTGTTTATATGAAATCAGGGTTACAATGTACGTGACACAAAAGTTTGACGTGTAACACTATAGGCAAATGCTGAAGCATTTTATGGTGGATGATCATAAAATATATACAAAGTTAAACAATCCCAAACTAGTAAAGTGTCTTTACTATTGACCTTTTAAAAGGAGTTCATTAGCTACCATTATGTACCGTGCAAATTAAAAAAGAAAGTGTAGATAAATACTTTACATTATCATTTGTAATCATCATCCCACATGTTTGAATGGAAATGACACTTGAACGGTTTCTTACCATGCTCAAAATTGAAAAACAATATTAATATTTAATGCTTAAGAAAAGTACAATAATACTGGAATCTGCATACATGACACACAGGTCACTTATTATTAGTTATGTTACTGAAAAGGGAAATTACATACCAATGCACGTGATCCTGATCCACTTCTCTTAATCGACTTAAACAAAACTTGAAACTTGTCCAAGGTTTCCACTTTCTCAGTTAAGTCTGTGTCAATAAATTCATTAAAATCAGTGTTAAATTTTAAAATTCGGTGGTACTCTGCAGCACAGGGGAGGAGACATTTGGAAGAATCAATTATTTCTGCTGCACTCTTGAGATGCTGCAATTTTTTGCATATCTCCTTTTCATCAAGTAGTACAGCCACCAGTGTTTTTGGAGTGTCCTCCATTTGAAGCTGCAAAAGGGCAAACAAAAACACCAATCTGTTATATAATGTTAAAGGAGTAGTTAACAAGCTGTGTTAGAATGAACAATATCCATTTATTTACGAAAATATCAAGCTAACATAATACATTTCCGAGATAAACCTAAAGCAATATTTTGATCTCCGAAAACCTGTCGTTCATTTTCAATGAAGAGTCTTCCTGAATGAGGTATGTCATACTATAACTATTTCTGCCATATATTGGTATATGAAAAATAAAATAAAAAAAATTATATATATATATATATATATATATATATATATATATATATATATATATATATATATATATATATATATACACACACACACACATATATATATATATATATATATATATATATATATATATATATATATATATATATATATATATATATATATATATATATATATATATTAAAAGTAGTGTGCTAGTACGCGATTCCGAATCTGTTTGTCTCGATTTTGTTTTATATTTTAAGAGAAGTGACAATCCCGGGGGAGCGCGAGACACTGAGCACCCCAAGGGATCTGCGCTTCTCTTAAAATGATGTTGAAAACAACACAACCTGTGTTGAGGACAACACATTTTGTGTTACTTTTAACTCAACAAGGTGTTATTTCTGCTAATTTTCTACACACCGATGTGTTATCATTACACAATTTGTGTCAATTATGTACACGAAATGACACAAACTGTGTTAAAATAGTCAAATTCCTTTTTGAAATGAAGACGTAACGTAACGTACTCGAATGTCGAAGTCAATCAATTTTTTTTACCGTTACCTTGATAAATCATATTATTATTTAAGGGCATTTAACTACACATTTATAAATTCTGTTGTTTAATGAAAGAGAGGCGACGGATAGCAATGGTTAACGTCACCACTTTGTCAAACCTGTTAACGAGCTGCAGTGTTTTATCAGACATCATGCCATTTGCAACAAATCAAACAAAGTACTCGTTAAAAACGAGTTCTCTCCAGAGAGTGATGGACAAACTTACCAAAGTGTGTGAGGAGAATTAAAAATAATTTGTGAAGCACTAACGTTAACTATCAGACGCGGTTGCTGCCTTGTTCAACACTGTCTTTGGGGCCAAACGGAAAATACCCACACACAGTAGAGGTCGCTAACAAAATGCTCATTTGACCGTCTAAAAAACAACAATAAAATACATTTGACAACTTATATTTGCTGTTTCTAATAAAAAATAAGCCGAAATACCTGACGTGTGCATCCAAGTCGTCCATCAATGGAAAAAGAGGCGCGAACTTGCTTCTTGAGGCGGGAGTGACGTTGCAGCAATGTGATTGGATGATAGTTAACACATATTGTGTTGGACACACTGTGTTGTTTCTCCCTCTCACTATCCTTTTCTTTTTACACATGATCAACTTAAAATTACACAAAATGTGTTAAAATAGCCATAACACAAAAAATTTGTTATTAATTAACACATCCTTTTTGAGAGTGCAGGAACTTTTTTCCCCCCCCAGACCTGTTGCTTTATGCGTTTCCACCGCGGTCTAAAGTACCGGGAAGATTAGGCAAATAGTCTGGTGACGTAGGTCTGCGCACGTTTCTCAATACAAAGTATGCACATTTTTTACTTTCATCCTCGGTAGTTCAGACTAGTGATGGGAAGTTCGGATCATTTTACCGACTCTGACCTTTGAGTCTTGTTCAGCAAAATGAACAAATCTTTTTTCGAGTCATTTCATTCATTTGTACATTTTAGCAAAATGTAATTAATGTTATGTGTTACTTCCCCAACACATCTAGTTCTTACGCAAACATTGATCACACTACAAACAATACAAAACTAAAATGCTATAAGATACAGTAAAGATTAATTAATTTTTTACCTGGGTCTTCAGTCTGTGATTAGCTCACCTCACCTCTTGTCTGACAAGTCTTCGGGTTCAATTCATTCCTTAATCACGTGACAAGCCCCATATGCTAAAACCAATGCAGTACGAGCCAGAAAGAGAATTGATTAGATCATCTTATGAGTCTTTCGGGTGAGTCGTTCCTTAATCACGTGACAGACCCATATGCTTAACCAATGCAGTCTGAGCTGGAAAGAGAATTGATTAGATCATCTTATGAGTCTTTTGGGTCGAGTCGTTCCTTAATCATGTGACAGCCCCATGTGCTATTTCTGACATTTGTCACTGTGTTTTTATTACTGTTTCTTCAGGATCTGTGGTGTGTTATAGTCCTGCAACGACGCGTCGACGTCATCGATTACGTCGACTACAAAAATACGTCGACGTGCGTGAAATGCGTCGACGCGTCACACTGTTTACATCTCGCGTAATGGCATACTGGGAATGGAGAAAGTTGCATTCTATCACAAAAACAGAGACCACTGTTATCAAAAGTATGGGAATACTTTAAACAGAGGCCAAATAAAATGGCCCTTTGTTCCCTTTGCAAAACCGATATGGTGTACCACGGCAGCGCAACTGCGATGCACGAGCACCTCAGAGGAAAACATCCTGGCGCTCTCCGGAGTTACGGTTTAACTGGTTACCGTGTGATCTGGTGACCAACTTCATGGTTCAGGTATTTGCTGCAGATGTGATGGAACGACCGCAGCAGATTCGGCGATTCTAAAAGTACAAACTGATGTGATATTATTAAGTGTCTAATAAACGCAGACTTGCTCATTGCATGATTCTGATATTCTTGTAAAGATTACAAGTTATTGGTATGATCACCCGTAGCGGCTGAAGTAAGGATTAAATAAAAAATAAAGTAAGCCTGTGTTGGCGCGGGTTTCGAACATGCGTTAGGGGCCGTTCACATATCGCGCCAAAAACCGCTTTCTCCTTCTTTCCAAAGCGCTCGGGCAGTTGCGCCCCTGGGATGTCTGCCATTGCTAAGCAACTATGACATACTCTCTCCATGAAGACGTGGAAATTTCAGCAAAGGATAAATGGATTTGCAGCACTAAAAATCGCTTGCAGTAGCTCTGCTACTAAATTTATTTCAAAATGGCAATTCATATACAGCTATGATCAGCAGTTCCTTCATCTTAGCTGAGCTTTCAACGTTGTTACGGGAAAGGATGAAACTGATTGGTTAGCTCTTGTCACATGACCCGCGATGCGCTTGCGGCATTCTGAAAAGTTGAGATGTTTTTAACTCGATGCGGTGTGGACGCGCCTGTTTTTGCGTGCGCGTTGCTTCCATTATGAGCGCGCATACCACGCACCTACATTGAAAATGACGAACTTGAGCACGCAAAAGACGCGATATGTGAACGGCTCCTTAAAAGACAGCGGGCCGCGAGACAACAGTCACAGACCACCGAGCTACCCACAATCACTGGAAACCATGCTAAACCATAGCAGAACCCGGACTACATTTTATGGTTTGTGATGCTAGAGAACATTTCATGACGTCTCAGACAACTGTAAATTTGTGGCTACTGTGGTTTAATTATAAGCGCTATCGTAAACTCTTATTTACCATAATTAAATAAATTTTTTCTTGCCTCTTTATTTTTGTATACTGTAAAAACTTCAACCACATTGGTTGAAAATTAATAAAGGTTGAAATATTATATTAGAAGTTGTACTTAAATATTTTTTGTAAAGTTATCCAAAGGATTCATTAGCTAATAAAAAAAAGAACATTAGATTAATAATTTATTGTAATAAAAAAATCGTTAGAGTAGTCGACTAATCGGGAAAAAAATAATCGTTAGATTAGTCGACAGAAAAAATAATCGTTAGTTGCAGCTCTAGTGTGTTATTATTTTATAAATAAATAAAACCCTGTTATAAATAAAATATTGATAAATTTGTCTTTTTGACTGTAAACAAGTGGGTAAGTGAGTAAACAAGATGATTTTCACATAATTTAGAAAGAAAAATTCCAGGCTACAAGCTCCAGTTCTCAAAAGTCCCGGGAACCAATGTTCTGTATGTGTTTTATGGCCTTATTCAAGTGATTTAACATTTTTAGTTTTTCACTCACCACGCATATTTTTTTTTGTTGCAAAAATACAATCATGTAAATACATGCTGCTCACAAATTATTATAGCCCAGTTTGTGCTGATTACAGTGAGATTAGACTTTACCCATTTAGATATTTATAAGAAACTGAAAAAAGCACAAATGTCAGGGGATGACAAAATTTCTCCAGGCCCCAAAAATACCCTTAGACTCCAGAGGGTTAAAAAGAAATATAGGCAATATATTACAGAAAGCTTGAAATGTCTACTTTTAAACAAAAATATTAAAATCAAAATAAATAGCTATACTCTCCGATTATGTAATCTCCGATTATGTAATCTCTCTGGCGTTCATGGCAAGTCGGCATCGACAACTTCATATTTACAGCGACACAGAAAACACCAGTTTATTACTAAACAATTAAATGTCTTCTTTCTAATTTAGACACATTCATAATCATTACTTTAACCCGTTCTTTGTGGCAAGCTTTAGGCCTATGTGTGCGGTCATAACGCTTATTATCCTATAGCAGGCTATAGCCTATTTAAGTAAGTAAATTAATATAAAGGGGTGACGCATTTACTACTTTTAAAAAATGCGGGTCAGGAAGCGGGTCTGGTACAATATTTTCCTTTTCTTTTTTTGCAGTCCGAGTTGTGGGCGGGTTAGTTTAAAACGTCGGTCGGGTGCGAGTTGTTTATATATTGACCCGCGCATCACTGATAACCAATAATTATAATAAAAAATAATAATAAGTACTATGCACCCATTTGTAAGGAAGGTTGTAAATTAAATAATTACTCTGGCCAATGTTGTCACGTCACGTGACAAAAGAACGAACGACTCGAAAGATGAACGAACCAATTCTCTTTCTGGCTCAATACTGCATTGGTTTAACATATGGGTATGTCACATGATTAAGGAACGAGTCAAAAACCCGATAGACCCGAACGATGAACTAATCAATTCTCTTTCCGGCTCAAGACTGCATTGACTGACACAGGTGAATTACTACTAACAGAACAGAACCTATAGAATATTGCGCATTTGCGACTGAACGAATCACCCCCCGAGATGACTCTTTCTTCCCGAGTCACATTAAAAATTAGTTAAAAATAAACGAATCATTCAAGAACGACACATCACTATTTCGGACTTTGCGCATTCGACTTGGGAGTGTGATGTCCGCGACGAAGCAAATCCGGTAGTTCTTGATAACATCAGTTAGCTCACCTTGGCTACTGCAATTTTCCTCGCTGTACATTTACAATAATACGAAATGGGATATCAGACACCACTGCCTCCTTTTTAATGCCTATTTTAACATAGATAAATTGAATACAGACCAAAGATTACCTGTTAGATTTACCCAAAACGAATTATATTTTATGTTTAACCACTAAAGAGACATCAGAGCCAGTGGCACATATCAGAAGGTCTAGCTGAGTTGAGAGTGCTCTCGGTGTATACATGAGGACTGAGCTCTCGCTGATCGCGTGGAGCTCACTGTCTCTGAAATCGGCGAGAAACATTTTTAAATAGGCGCTGTCTTTATAAATAAACCACAAATTTGAGTTTTAAACTAGAGATGTTCTGATGTTCCGATACAGAGTACTGATCCGATACCTGGGTGTGTATCTGTATATACAGCTGTATATACTACTAGCCCTGTGTAAATTGCTAGAATTATTTTATGGTGTGCTTCAGACTTATCTCTTAAT
Organism: Carassius carassius; assembly: GCF_963082965.1. Taxonomy (NCBI): domain Eukaryota; kingdom Metazoa; phylum Chordata; class Actinopteri; order Cypriniformes; family Cyprinidae; genus Carassius; species Carassius carassius. The sequence goes on along the minus strand of NC_081759.1, from coordinate 13,995,612 downwards.
AAAACAAGAACAAATACATGGTGAACTACTGTATTTATTACAGTATTTTTATCATCTGACATGAATTTGACAATAATATTATTTATTTTCTTAAGCGAAAAAGAACTTCAAATGCAGCCAAAAATCTAACACCGCAAACTAAAAAAGGTATTTTAGTTTTACAACCCGAATTCCGGAAAAGTTGGGACGTTTTTTAAATTTTAATAAAATGAAAACTAAAGGAATTTCAAATCACATGAGCCAATATTTTATTCACAATAGAACATAGATAACGTAGCAAATGTTTAAACTGAGAAATTTTACACTTTTATCCACTTAATTAGCTCATTTAAAATTTAATGCCTGCTACAGGTCTCAAAAAAGTTGGCACGGGGGCAACAAATGGCTAAAAAAGCAAGCAGTTTTGAAAAGATTCAGCTGGGAGAACATCTAGTGATTAATTAAGTTAATTGATATCAGGTCTGTAACATGATTAGCTATAAAAGCTTTGTCTTAGAGAAGCAGAGTCTCTCAGAAGTAAAGATGGGCAGTGGCTCTCCAATCTGTGAAAGACTGCGTAAAAAAATTGTGGAAAACTTTAAAAACAATGTTCCTCAACGTCAAATTGCAAAGGCTTTGCAAATCTCATCATCTACAGTGCATAACATCATCAAAAGATTCAGAGAAACTGGAGAAATCTCTGTGCGTAAGGGACAAGGCCGGAGACCTTTATTGGATGCCCGTGGTCTTCGGGCTCTCAGACGACACTGCATCACTCATCGGCATGATTGTGTCAATGACATTACTAAATGGGCCCAGGAATACTTTCAGAAACCACTGTCGGTAAACACAATCCGCCGTGCCATCAGCAGATGCCAACTAAAGCTCTATCATACAAAAAGGAAGCCATATGTGAACATGATCCAGAAGCGCCGTCGTGTCCTGTGGGCCAAGGCTCATTTAAAATGGACTATTTCAAAGTGGAATAGTGTTTTATGGTCAGACGAGTCCAAATTTGACATTCTTGTTGGAAATCACGGACGCCGTGTCCTCCGGGCTAAAGAGGAGAGAGACCTTCCAGCATGTTATCAGCGTTCAGTTCAAAAGCCAGCATCTCTGATGGTATGGGGGTGCATAAGTGCATACGGTATGGGCAGCTTGCATGTTTTGGAAGGCTCTGTGAATGCTGAAAGGTATATAAAGGTTTTAGAGCAACATATGCTTCCCTCCAAACAACGTCTATTTCAGGGAAGGCCTTGTTTATTTCAGCAGGACAATGCAAAACCACATACTGCAGCTATAACAACAGCATGGCTTCGTCGTAGAAGAGTCCGGGTGCTAACCTGGCCTGCCTGCAGTCCAGATCTTTCACCTATAGAGAACATTTGGCGCATCATTAAACGAAAAATACGTCAAAGACGACCACGAACTCTTCAGCAGCTGGAAATCTATATAAGGCAAGAATGGGACCAAATTCCAACAGCAAAACTCCAGCAACTCATAGCCTCAATGCCCAGATGTCTTCAAACTGTTTTGAAAAGAAAAGGAGATGCTACACCATGGTAAACATGCCCCGTCCCAACTATTTTGAGACCTGTAGCAGAAATCAAAATTGAAATGAGCTCATTTTGTGCATAAAATTGTAAACTTTCTCAGTTTAAACATTTGCTATGTTATCTATGTTCTATTGTGAATAAAATATTGGCTCATGTGATTGGAAAGTCTTTTAGTTTTCATTTTATTCAAATTTAAAAAACGTCCCAACTTTTCCGGAATTCGGGTTGTACAATATAACTGTATAAAAGACTGCAACAAATAAGTCTAGGAATATAAAAAATGATATATTAATCAGATAATCTCTTTACAACAAAACAAGTAAAAAACAAGCAACCAACATATTATTATTATTATTACTACATAGAGACATAGCTAAATCTACTGTAGGCCACAACAGTAGCTTAATATATTGTCAATTTACTCACGTTAAACCGAACATTTATTTTGATGGGTTGCCATTTTGAGTGTCTGTGTTTATGATATGACAGTTTTCTCAAATGAAATGGTAAATTCTCATGAAGTGACTGTTTATTCGTTTGTGTCCTCACATAGTGACACACGGCAGAGACTACACAACAGCGAGCTCCCGCGCATCTGCGCCCATCACCCACATAGATGTAGAATTTGCAGGAGTAATATTTGAATAGTATTTTTCAGTTTAATATTCACAGACACTAGTACATATTTGACCACTGTCTGGAGCCCTGCACTTAGACTAACACGGAAGTGACTGAATGCAGCTGCGGCTACCGAGTACACTTGGGAGTCGGTAACTTACTACCGTTAATACAGAGATGCTGGTATCATCACATTTTTACATTTTCAGCACCAACTTGGTAGTGAAGTGCTAGTACTTGTGGCATTCCTAGTTGCCGTTTTACTGTCTGGTTGGTCCAGTATGAAATACTGCTAAACAGCAGACATACTGCTAACCACTGATCTATAATATAGAAGCGACTTCACTGTGCGTTGGCAGTTTAGAACACGATGAGCGATCCAGTTATATATAGATCAATGCTGCTAACGCGTTTTCATTTCTTCTTCGCTGCTCTAAACAGGGGTTGCTTGTGGCAACACAGCACAACTTCCTGTGTTTGCAATGCATTCTGAGCAGCGAAGAAGAACCGTGCAGCGGTCATAACTAGGTCTCGTTTAAGAAAATTGTATCGGATCGGTATATGGGTTCATGTACTTGCCGATGCCAGAATTTGTTGTGGTATCGGTGATATTTCCGATACTAGTATTGGAATCGGAACAACTCTATTTTAAACAACTACATTCTCGCCTGAAATACTTTTAAAATTACATTTCATGACACAACAACAGTAATATTTAGAAAATGATCCGAATAAATGGTGGTTGAAATCACAATGCTGTGTGAACTCACCCAATCAGCATGTTTAGCACCCAAGTCCCACCCCCGAAAGTTCCGGTACTTTGAAAAAGTACTACATCGCCAGCAGGGACTTTTTGAGGGGCATTTTTTTTTTTTTACCCGGAACTCTATTTAGTTCCTGGTTCCTGGGTCAAGTTCCTGCTGTGGAAACGCGGCTATAGTATCCTACAATTTTCATAGTCATGAAAATGAAGAAAACTTTTTGAATGAGAAGGTGTGTCCAAACTTTTGGTCTGTACTGTGTGTGTGTGTGTGTATGTATGTCTGTATGTGTATATATATATATATATATATATATATATATATATATATATATATATATATATAAATATATATATAAATATAAATAATAATTATTAACAAAATATTTTAGTTTGTCATGTATATTTTTTTAATTCAATCAGATAAAATTTTAACCTGTCATATGGTCATGTTACAAAGTGCCTCTCATGTTACAGTGTACCCCACCCATGTTATCACATTTCACTTCAATTTTTTGAGGGTAGATAAAGAAAAATCTATACACTGTAATTATGAGACAAAGCAACATATTTATACTAGACAAGTGTAAAATTACTGTGAAAAAAAATTATATTCTGAACCCCGTGTGGATGTACACAAACTGAGAAAGTCAAAAGTGATACTTTGTGCCTGTCTCTCCACTGCTTCTCGCCTATTTTTTTAAGGTAAGAGTGTGCGCTCTGATATGCTCTAGAGCCCCTTTCGTGATACTTTGTTGTCATACATTGATCAGTCTGTTCAGCGCTGCTTCAATCCGAACACACCTGTTAGAATGACCTCTAATGTGTTTATTTATAAATGGGCATTGGATGTAGAAAAACAAGACAATTTTATTTTTATATAATTTTTATATAACTGCAATTTAAATATATTATTTCTATAGGCTATACGAAAAAAGACAAAAAAGTACAAAATAAATAGGCCGAAAAAGCTGATCTATAACAAGTTAAATGGTAGTATTATAGTCAAAAAATTGTACTTTCAAAAAAAAAAAAAAAAAACTATCGTTATAATCACTGAGGCTGTATAGATTGTGAAATTAATTTCTTTCTTGCATTGTACTTGCATCTGCGCTTTGTTGTTTATGATGAGAGAATTTGCAGAAGTCATTCAGAACTCGGGTGCGCTCAAAACTGATGAGTTTCAACCATGACTCATCTAAAAGCCTCTGATTGGCCATTGTATTCCTAAGCTCATTGTGTGTGATTGGTTAAAATGCGCAACAATGTAAAACAATCTAAAAATGAAATATAATGCAACATGAGCAGATCTTAATTTGATGCCACATTCTACACTGTCTGTTCATTTTCACTTTGTCAGCAACAGACCTAAGGCCATCCTTAAAAATGTTCTTGTTTGCCGTAACCCGACCGACCCTGTCAATTTAGGACCGACTCAATTTTTTTTTTTTTTTTTTTAACGGATGTCACACTATGCCTGCGCTTCGGCTCATATTCTCATTCACTGTCAGAGTCAACGGTCGCGCTTGGTAATGATGGCTGCGGCTGCAGTCAACAAAATGTTCGTGGTCACTGTTCAAAGCCATACGGGTTTGGGCACCATAATACATCTAAAAAATTATTTAAAACAGCTCGACACCGCTTTAACTTGACACGAAGTTCCGGAAAAACTGTGCCCAGATCTTTTCCCATCCCTTCTCCCGTCTAGTCTAAAACCATGTCCGTGTCGACTGTCACTATGTTCGAAAATCTATTGCATGAATCAACCAACACAAGTTTCAAAAACGAAAATAGGAAATTGATTTTAACGACCTTCTCTCGGAGCGCGTCCAGGTTTTTTTGTTTTTGTTTTTGTTTTTTTTGGAGCGCGTCCAGCTTTTTTTTGTTTTGTTTTTTTGGAACACGCATCACACAGCAACTGCAGCTTCGGACCAGGGATGGAAATTACCTTTTTTTCCACCGGCCACTGTGGCTGCTGGATTTCAAAATCTACCTGCCACTTTCTTGTTTTTAACCGACAATGTGTAACTGCGTGTGAAAATTAATACTACAAGATCTACAATACTTAAGCAGTTTATTTAATCTCAAGTCTCAATGAAATACTGACATTTTCTCTTTTAGTGATGCTCAAAAATGCTGCCTATCTAGGCAGCTTACTAGGTTTTGAAACAGCCGACTCTTGCTGCTCATTCTCATTCTCTCAACTCTGTAGCCCAACCTAGATGATACACTGCACTTTTCATACGCATTAATAATGTTGTATTTAATTCCAAAGGAAAGGATTCACCAGTATTTGTATGTGTAAGTGTTTTTTTTTTTTTTGTGGTTGAGGGAACACGTGGGAAAAGTCCCCTGTTCAACACTATCACTGAAAGAAATCTCGTCAAACGTGTAGTGATACAATGTTGTTTCTACATAACTTACAACCCTCTACGGACACCTTTGGCAATTGAATCGCAATTGGCTTGTAATTATTTTAGTTTACTCGCCAGTCAGTCAAGCTTTATAATAATCAAGTGTCATTTAAGAATAGAACTTTAGTAATTAGAAGTAAACTTGATAACCATGTTTGAATGTTTATTAGTCGTTTTAACTGAACATTTTAACTGGACTGGTGGTGGTGCTTTTTTGGTCATTCAGTGTTTCTGTAAAAAAAATAATAAAATTGGGAAAAAAACCTTACAAAACTCCTGATAAGATAATAATAATAATAATACGATTCCTACTAATAAAAACTATAAAACACACTTAGGATTACTAAGGATTAATGAGCTGCTGGATTCATGAATATTAATTAGGTTTTGTGTGTTCGCTCGAACTGATTTGCTGAAATCAAAACAGGGACGATAATGGATGAGCGCCAGCCAATGAGATTGTCGTTCATGCATTAACTCCACCCACTACCGGAAAACCCAGCTGTTCTTAAAAGCTGAAGTCTTCCATAGGAACGCCGTTATTTTGACAGGAAAATACAACAAATAATATTGTTTAAATGTAGCGAGTCAATCCCCTCTCTCTCTGACTCTCTTTATGTGAGTGTGATAGAAAGCGACGGCAATTTGTGCTCCTTAAAACTAGAGTTTACGGTACATCATACAGGTGCGTTGCGGATCCATTGAGGGAAAAAAAGCACAGATCGTCTGACGGAGAGTCAGAGAGTGTTCGCGTCAGAGTGTTCGCGAGTGAAAATATCTGTGCTAAACTTAGCCTCCAACAAACACACTGGCGAGTAAAATCAGAGAATTTATTAGCCATTGGCTCATATTAGACATAATTTAGTAGCCAGAAGGAAGATTTAGTCGCATATGAGAGTGATTTACTCGCAATGTAGAGGGTTGACTTACTAGCCACAGAGCTAACTTCTGAAAAAGTACTTGAAGACTGGAAATAAAATGCATCCCCCGGACAGCAGTTATTAGACACGCGACCGATAATACTGTTTGTTAGTTTACTTATTATTAAAAACAAAAAGACAAACACAAAGACAAACACAAACTGTCCATATAATCTAAAATGTTGCAGAATGCTGGAGGAAAATGAACTTACCGGGGTCTGACAGAGACGTGACAGTATGCAGAAACTTGTGCGCGAAGACAAATTAAACTCGTCACGTGATCTTGTATATCATGTGCGCGTGCTATAAAACGTACTGTAAATAACCAACAAATATATCACTCCGCCAGAGGCACTTACTTCAGCTGCAAACACTGTACTGAGAACAACGCCACCGTTTCGAGCCCGGTTTACACCGCCTTTCTCCACGGAGCTGCTTCTGATGATATTACACTTCATTGCGTATTGTACACACACCAGGGATGAAAATGAACTTTTTTTTTGTCCACCGACCGGGTGAAACAGTATGCTTTTTTTTTTTGAATTACCCGCCACGGTGGCCGGTAGGTGAAGCGAGTTTACCCGCCACAACACAAACACACCCGCATTTGGCTGGTGGCGGGTGCTAATTTCCATCCCTGCTTCGGACACACGCATAACAGCAAATAATACTTCTGCACACTGAAAATAATCTAAGTTTTCTCCATAATTAGTCTACTTTAAATGTTTTAATTATAGACTATAGCCTACTTAGAATTATGAACTGAAATCACGAATTCTGTAGATGACCGTATGAATATAGTTATGGTGTGACATCATTACAGATAATGAGTTCAGACGGGAAACACTGCACCTCTCGTTGGTTTCATTTAAATTACATAGGGCTCAATATAAAATTGTTATTATTGTTTTTCTAATTAAATTGATTATTTTAAAAGTAGACATGTCCAGCTAGACATGGTTCGTCTGATGCATGAGCCTGGTTCATTTCTGACATTTCAGAAAAAAGTTAATGTAGACCGAGATGGCAGAAAGCACATCCTGTTGAGTTTTGTAAGGTTTTCGTGTTATTTAGGGTGATACGACCCAAACTGACGGAGCTGAAGCTCTTTCCCCTGTTATCGGGATGGAAGGTGTGGATCGGGATCCACCGATCGGAGAAGTGCAGACTACACTCTACAATATAAAGCTTCAGTTGCTGTTGTTTGTAATAGCAAATGAAAACATGTTAGGCTACCTGTGAGGTTTTTCTTAAATAGGCATAGAATAAAATTAGTAGGCTAAAAGTCTGCATATTTCAAGTCAATGTAGATCATATAGGCCTAAAGTAAAATTCAAATGTCATTGAATAAATTAATTTCTGTTTGGTCAAAAAAAAAAAAAAAAAAAAAAAAAAATATATATATATATATATATATATATAAAGCTTGCAAGCACCACTAGCAAAGAATTCGTAAGATTAATAAACTCTGCTGTCTGCCGCTTCTCTCCTGGTGAAAATTAACTGAGCTTGCGGTTGCCACTTGTCGGTGCAGTACAGAAGGGATGAAAGGGGCGTTTCAGCGCTGCCCACCCATTCAAACAAATATTAAAGCATAATCTCATTTTTTACCCACAAACAAAAATACGAAAAATCCAGTTAAATTTTCGTTTTCCGTTTCTTAAACAAAACGAAAAAAACGAAAATCAAACCGTTTCTCATTTATCTTTATTTATTTATAAATAGAAAATCAAATGACCAAAATATACACGGACCAATAAACATGTTTTTGACAAAGATTTAAATTTGTTTGTGGTCTATATAGCCTGCATCAAAATGAGGTTTGCAATTATGCGCCTGAAGGCATGGGTTGAAGACCCAGTCAGTGACGTCACGATATGCGAATTTGTTTAAATTCATACCTACGTCATCACCATCACCAGAATTTCCTTTTTTTTTTTTTACATTGAAACTTGAAAAAAAAAAAAATAGACCGACCTACCGACCCTTTTTAAAAAAAGAAAAATACTGTTACTGCAAGTCCCCATGGCCAGGGGAAGGCTAAGCCTTTCCCAGCCTTACACATGCCTACAGGTCCTTCTCAAAAAATTAGCATATTGTGATAAAGTTCATTATTTTCCATAATGTAATGATAAAAATTAAATTTTCATATATTTTAGATTCATTGCACACCAACTGAAATATTTCAGGTCTTTTATTGTTTTAATACTGATGATTTTGGCATACAGCTCATGAAAACCCAAAATTCCTATCTCAAAAAATTAGCATATTTCATCCGACCAATAAAAGAAAAGTGTTTTAATACAAAAAAAAGTCAACCTTCAAATAATTATGTTCAGTTATGCACTCAATACTTGGTCGGGAATCCTTTTGCAGAAATGACTGCTTCAATGCGGCGTGGCATGGAGGCAATCAGCCTGTGGCACTGCTGAGGTGTTATGGAGACCCAGGATGCTCCGATAGGGCCTTAAGCTCATCCAGAGTGTTGGGTCTTGCGTCTCTCAACTTTCTCTTCACAATATCCCACAGATTCTCTATGGGGTTCAGGTCAGGTGAGTTGGCAGGCCAATTGAGCACAGTAATACCATGGTCAGTAAACCATTTACCAGTGGTTTTGGCACTGTGAGCAGGTGCCAGGTCATGCCAGAAAACGAAATCTTCATCTCCATAAAGCTTTTCAGCAGATGGAAGCATGAAGTGCTCCAAAATCTCCTGATAGCTAGCTGCATTGACCCTGCCCTTGATAAAACACAGTGGACCAACACCAGCAGCTGACATGGCACCGCAGACCATCACTGACTGCGGGTACTTGACACTGGACTTCAGGCATTTTGGCATTTCCTTCTCCCCAGTCTTCCTCCAGACTCTGGCACCTTGATTTCCGAATGACATGCAAAATTTGCTTTCATCTGAAAAAGTACTTTGGACCACTGAGCAACAGTCCAGTGCTGCTTCTCTGTAGCCCAAAGTGGCTTGACCTGGGGAGTGTGGCACCTGTAGCCCATTTCCTGCACACGCCTGTGCACGGTGGCTCTGGATGTTTCTACTCCAGACTCAGTCCACTGCTTCCGCAGGTCCCCCAAGGTCTGGAATCGGTCCTTCTCCACAATCTTCCTCAGGGTCCGGTCACCTCTTCTCGTTGTGCAGCGTTTTTTGCCACACTTTTTCCTTCCCACAGACTTCCCACTGAGGTGCCTTGATACAGCACTCTGGGAACAGCCTATTCGTTCAGAAATTTCTTTCTGTGTCTTACCCTCTCGCTTGAGGGTGTCAATGATGGCCTTCTGGACAGCAGTCAGGTCGGCAGTCTTACCCATGATTGTGGTTTTGAGTAATGAACCAGGCTGGGAGTTTTTAAAAGCCTCAGGAATCTTTTGCAGGTGTTTAGAGTTAATTAGTTGATTCAGGTGATTAGGTTAATAGCTTGTTTAGAGAACTTTTTCATGATATGCTAATTTTTTGAGATAGGAATTTTGGGTTTTCATGAGCTCTATGCCAAAATCATCAGTATTAAAACAATAAAAGACCTGAAATATTTTAGTTGGTGTGCAATGAATCTAAAATATATGAAAGTTTAATTTTTATCATTACATTATGGAAAATAATGAACTTTATCACAATATGCTAATTTTTTGAGAAGGACCTGTAATTCTGAGCACATATTTTCCTGAGGAGCAGCGCAAGTTATTTTTCACGCTTTTAAAAAACAAAAATAAATATACTTCTATAACTCAAGTCCCATTTTGCAAAAGTAACGTTACATGATTTTACTAATTTGCATGTGAAATTGGGCTTTTATGGAGGAACGAAAGCGCAGAGCTGGAAAAGGGGGCGGAATGGGGCACAATAATAATTTTATCTCGATTTTTATGTTTTCATAATCGTTTGAGGCCAAAATCAAACTGTTTCCTAATTAATTGCATAGCCCTAGCAAATGGTATCAATGGCAAAGCAGCACAGTGGAATGTAAAAAAACAAACAAACATGTGAACAGCTCCTAAATGTTCTAATGTTTTTTTGCCTGCCATACAGAAGGCAGCACAGTGGAGTGTGTGTATTCCCACAACCATGAATTTCTCACTAGACAGTATGACTTTTTCTCTTTGCCATTCACAATGTCTGTAGATTCTGTCATTTGGGTCTCGTTGAATGCCATCTATTTATCACATGTCCATTATGATGCACCAGTGAGTCATTGGCTGTGAAATAGTGAGGCACCCCCAGAATCCTCTCTGATCGTGTTTGAACAGATTATATTAGTTAACACATTAACTTTTAAGAACCTGTGTTTAGTATGCTTCCAAAGTACTGTTTACTTATAGATGTAATGTAATGTTTAAATGCAAGTAAAATAAAACGTGGTTTCTCTTTTGATTTTTTTAAATCCCATCTTTTAATTTTCCCCCCAGGGAAGTACCTGCTGCCATATGCCTCAACCCAACAGACATGGTCATCTACAGGTTCAGAGACAACCAACCTGGTGCGCATGCGCTCACAGACCCTTGGCAAATCTGCACCCTCTCTCACAGCCAGCTTGGTCAGTATACCACACACACACAAAAAAAAAAGTTTAACCTGATATCTTGTAGTAGATTCCCTACTCAAACACTAGGGATCACTGCTGCATCACTTAGGCTACAAATAACATATTTTTGGCCTGTTGTGATAAAGAAACCCCTTAATTTCCATACTGTTGAACAGCAAGATGTTGTTTTTATAGCATGTTGCATTTGGAAACATTTTGGTCTTTTGTCAAATAAGCAAAAACAAAAAGACTTCGTTATTTGGCTTGACCTGATGAGAATGATTAATTTGTTCTGACTAACTGAAAGATGACTAATGAAAATATTAGCCCAACAGTTAATTAAAAAATATATAAAACTCAATCACAGTTAAAACAACATTTTCTATGGGGTGGGAGGAAGGGTTGCCTCGGGCCTTGTATACCTGCTCCTATTCTGTTTTTTTGCCTCCTTGCATACAGTACAAACAAATGCCTAAAAATACATTGAATGACACTTTGTGGTACCAAACGTGGTTCCAGTTATTATGAACTGACATGTCACACTTCTCTTGCCAGGAAATATAATCTTTTGTTGTCTGTGTTCTGCAATATTGATGCAACCATCGTTATGTGAAAGAGTATTAAATAGGATTCAAATGAAAGGGACATTTCACACAAAAATGAAAATGCTGTCAGAATCTACTTAGCCTCATGTTTTAAATATTTTCAACAGTGTTACATTCATCGAGTTTCACGAAATGTCCAAGCTGCTCTATTCCTTACAATGAATGGGGTAACCAGAGCCTATCAAACTCCATAAAAGCACTGCATTTGACTCTTGTGAAGAGCAATATTTACAAATGCTTAATATAAAGAAATTCAGGATTGTAGCAAGTTAGAGAAGCAGTCTGAATAAGTAAAATTATAAAGTTTATTTTATCAGTTTCAGTTGCTTTGTTGGCTGCATTCATATTCCTATTCCAGTTTTTGAAACATTATTTTCATCTGTGTTGAGCTGGAAGCTGCGACGATATCCTTAGAAACTGCCATGTCTTATTTGCCTCTCCTGAGCCATGGAAAACAGAGGTCCAGGTTCCATGTTGGGCGCCTGATTGAAATTAATGACCGCAGAGAGCAGGGTCAATGCTGCAACAAAAAGAATGTCATTTACTTGGCGGCTGTATCCGATCTGCTTTCATTGTGGCCTCCTGGGTCTCTCTCACTCTCGGAGAGACTCTCCCCTGCTGAAATAAACAGTCTTTGACCAGCTTAGATAACCAGTTAAATCCATACTACTGGTTTCCTGTATTAGGCATGCTGCTGATGGTTAAAAAACAAGAACCAATATTTATTCGGAACTAGTTCAAATAAAAAGAATATTAAAAAGAAATAGAATAGAAATAGAATAGAAATAGAATAGAAATAGAATAGAAAAGAAAAGAATACTAGAAAGAGAAAGAACGTACAGTAACATTTAGTGCAATGAAATCATGGAAATAGTTGACCATTGTCATTAATTAGGATAACACAAAAATAGATTTTGAAAGGCAGGTAAAGGGACACCTTGAAATTCTGTACTTATAGGAGGTTGAGGTTTAGGAATTGACTGAATTAGCAATACTTTTTTATATAGTTATATGTTATAGATATTAAAAAGGGTGGAAGAAAAGTTTATAGTGATGCTTTGGAATGTGGAATGTAACATTTTTTCTTTTGCTTTTTTTTCCTTTATTTTATAATGTATGAATGTTAATTGTTGTGTGGAAACAAAGAAGACTAGGAATGCTTTAGGGCATAGCTAATGGGGATCCAAATAAATAAATAAAAAAACAAATAAATTAATTCATAATGCTGGAAAAAATGCTTCTAATTACATTTAGTCCCATTGTTGGTTCCTGGTTGTCTTCAGTGAATGACTCATGACTTAAATTTTTTTTATAGTGTGGGGAGAACACTAAAGTACTCCATTTATAGCACAGTGCAATAAAAATGGAATCCAGACTTTGAGCATTCTGACTGGACATATGATTCTTGAATGCGATTTATGGAATACATTAAAAAGACACTGAAAGTGTCTAATGGATCACAAAGTTACTAAATGGGTCTTTTTTTGACTTGATAAACTGCATGTATTATTTTTATCATGTGTTGAAACAGACCGCAGAGAACTTCTACTGTGTTAAATGGTTAGTTCACTTAAAAATGAAAACTAAGCCATAAATTACTCACCCTGAAGTGATCCTAGGTGTATATGACTTTCTTCCTTCAGACGAATCCAGTTGGAATTATAAAAAATTTTTTTTTGGATCTTTCAAGCTGTTTGATTCCATTCTGCCGGTGTTGCTCTGCATCAGTTCTTGAGAGGTTTAATAAAAAGCGCATCCATTAAAATAACGTGTCTCACATGGTTCCGGTGGGGTTAACAAAGGCCTCCTATAGCGAATCGATGCATTTTTATAAGAATAAATATCCATATTCAAAACATAATAATCACTTGAATCTAGCTTGAGCTCACTGTTGTAAATGAAGCAGTTCCCAGGGGAATGATGTTTGAGGTCAGCTTTGCGCATGTGCAACAGAGAGATCAAAACAAAACAACGGTAATTTTGTTATCGGTAATTAGAAAGTACAAAACGAGGAATTGTAAAGAAGAATGTCGGCGGATTTCGATATAAGCCAAGAGGAGACTGGTTTTCCTTTGCTAAAGTAAGGAAACTTTGTTTCCTTTGCCTCCTGTTAACACACATTGGTTTTCACAAGACTTACCAGTGCAACGCTGGCCTCATAGGTCATGCTTCCGGAACTGCTGCCGTTTTACAACTGTGAGCGCAAGCTAGATTAAAGTGATTATTATATTTTAAATATGGAATTTTTTTATTTATTTTTTGCAAAAATGCATCGATTCACTACAGAAGGCCTTTGTTCACTTCCCCACTCCGGAGCTGTGTGAGACACTTATTATTTTTTTAATGGATTTAGCTTTTTATGAAAATTCTCTTGGACTGATGGACTTAGTGGCACCAAACATCTTGAAAGATCAGGTTTTTTTTAAATTATAAAATATAATTATACGTATTTATATATATATATATATATATATATATATATATATATATATATATATATAAATACGTATATATATATATATATATATATATATATATATATATATATATATATATATATATATATATATATATATATATATATATATATACGTATGAAAGAAGAAAGTCATATACACCTAGGATGACTTCAAGGTGAGTAATTTATGGCCTAATTTTAATTTTTGGGAGAACTAACCCTTAAAGTGTAGCATGGGATTGTGGGTTTGGAGTCCCATCTCTGTCTTTGGACACACAACTAACTGAACAAGATGTAGTCCTTTACACTTGAAATCTACCACTTTCAAAAAAAAAAAAAAAAAAATTCTTTCCTCAATTGTAAGTCACTTTGGATAAAGTTGTCTGGTAAATTAATAAATGTACAGTTAACGTGTTATGTTGAGAGACTCAAGTCTAATTGTAAAATTTTCACTATGACTACATGTAGAGATGGGGAGTCCAGCACTCCAGCACTCGACTCCAGCACTGGAATTTACTCTCGGTGTCGACTCCGAAATCGCTGGTGTCTTCCCTGATTCTTAAATCCCTATAGTGCATGTATGGCAGATGAGTGCTGTATTATATCAGCAAAGACTGAATGAAATTAAGGGAGGAAACTCAAGTATAGAGTGCTGTACACGCTCATACTTTTCATGTTCATACTTTTCAGTTGGCCAAGATTTCAAAAAATCCTTTCTTTGCATTGGTCTTAATTAATATTCTAATTTTCTGAGCTACTGAATTTGGGATTTTCCTTAGTTGTCAGTTATAATCATCAAAATTAAAATAAATAAACATTTGAAATATAACTGTATGTGTGTAATGAATGAATATAATATACAAGTTTCACTTTTTGAATGGAATTAGTGAAATAAATCAACTTTTTGATGATATTCTAATTATATTATAACTTACACTCATTTACATCCTTCTCTTCACTCTCTGAGGCAGAAGTCTCAAAACTCATCCTTTCTAATCACCCTACAACTTGCCCGCTTGATCCTGTTCCATCTCATCTCCTTCAAGCCATTTCTCCTGCAGTTGTACCTGCACTCACTCACATCATCAACACATCCCTCCACACTGGTGTTTTTCCCTCATCATTTAGACCGGCACGCATAACTCCACTACTTAAGAAACCCAACCTCAACCCATCTCTTTTAAAGAACTACAGACCAGTTTCCCTTCTTCCTTTCATTGTTGAACACAGCTCGTTCAAGTGTTTTTGCAAAGTCTCTACATTTCTCATCCACAACAACCTCCTTGACAGCAACCAATCTGGCTTCAGAAGTGGACATTCAACTGAAACTGCCTTGCTCTCAGTTGTTGAAGCTCTAAGACTGGCAAGAGTGGAATCCAAATCTTCAGTATTTATCCTGCTTGAACTGTCTGCTGCTTTTGACACGGTTAACCACCCGATCCTCCTATCAACCCTACTGGCAAAAGGCATCTCAGGAACCACACTTCAATGGTTTGAGTCTTACCTATCAGATAGGTCCTTCAAAGTATCTTGGAGAGGTGAGGTGTCCAAGTCACAACATCTAACTACTGGGGTGCCTCAGGGCTCAGTTCTTGGACCACTTCTCTTCTCTGTCTACATGGCATCATTAGGTTCTGTCATTCAGAAACATGGCTTTTCATACCACTGCTATGCTGATGACACTCAACTCTACCTCTCATTCCATCCTGATGATCCGATGGTAGCTATTCACATCTCAGCTTGTCTAACCATCACTTTCAACTCATCCTTGCCAAGACAGAACTGCTTGTGATTCCAGCAAACCCATCATTTCATCATAATTTCACCATCAAGTTAGGCACATCAACCATAACTCCTTCAAAAACAGCTAGAAGCCTTGGAGTTATGATTGATGTTTAGCTGACTTTCTCAGACCACGTTGCTAAAACTGTCCGATCCTGCAGATTTGCTTTATTCAACATCAAGAAGATCAAGCCCTTTCTTTCGGAACATGCTGCACAACTCCTTGTTCAAGCTCTTGTTCTGTCCAGGCTGGACTATTGCAATGCCCTCTTGGCAGGTCTTCCAGCCAATTCTATCAAACCTTTACAATTAATTCAGAATGCGGCAGCAAGATTAATTTTTAAGGAGCAAAAAAGAATACATGTCACACCTCTGTTTATCAATTTGCACTGGCTTTCAATTTCGTGTAAAATTCAAGGCATTGATGTTTGCCTACAAAACTACCACTGGCTCTGCACCCATTTACCTAAATTTGTTACTTCAGACTTATGTGCCCTCTAGAAGCTTGCGTTCTGCAAGTGAACGTCGCTTGATTGTGCCATCCCAAAGAAGCACAAAGTCACTTTTACGGACTTTTAAATTAAATGTTCCCTCCTGGTGGAATGACCTCCCCAACTCAATCCGGACAGCTGAGTCCTTAGCCATCTTCAAGAATCAGCTTAAAACACATCTCTTCCATCTTTATTTGACCCTCTAACTTTAACACTCACTATTCTAATTCTATTCTTTAAAAAAATCTAACTACCTTTCTAATCTTTTTATATTCTATTTTATTTTCATTAATTATGCATTTGTATGTGTGTGTATGTGTAAAGACCTCTATCACTAGCTTGCTTTATTCTTTTTTAATTCTATCTGTTTTCTTTATATTATATTATTTAAAATCCCATGCTGTGTGTACGGTGTTAACCTAACTGAGACTTGTTATAGCACTTATATATCATTGCTCTTTTTGTTGTTTTGATTGCTTCCACTGTCCTCATCTGTAAGTCGCTTTGGATAAAAGCGTCTGCTAAATGAATAAATGTAAATGTAATGTAAATGTATATGACCAGCACCTGTACATAATGTAAATATTTTAGTGGAAATTTCCTTTTGATTTTTGTGTGTGTATGCTGTTGCTTTACAAAAAAGGATTGTTAATAGAAATGTGTGTCTCTCTGTCTCTCTCGTGTTTGGTATCATCTCAGCTTCTTCGGCTTTATCAGGCCGTTTACATGACCCTACTTCTTAATCGGCCTCCCTGAAAATCATTGATGGTGGGGTCTTCCCGCTTTGCGTTTACTCCCATTGAATTGCTAATGGCCTTTCCCCCTGCGCCATTCCTGCGCTATCTTTTTGAATGATCCCCCTCCTGACAAAATACAAAGTGAAAGAGTATGTCTTGGGAATGTTAAGGCTGGTTAGTGAAAACGAGTGCCTGTGGAGTAGGCTGATGGTTCATATGTGACCTTGGAAAGATATCCCTCACACACAGAGGGAGCTTATCTGTTTTCCCTTTGTAAACCTCATGTGGAGGTGGGTTTTTGCTTTGGTCTGTTTGGATATTCAAGACATTTGCAAACCGTATGTGTTGTTGGAGTCAGTTGGGATGAGAAAAAATCAAGGGGATTTTATGTTTACAGTGCTTTCTGCTTTTTATCGAGTTCTTCACAGGAACTCTAAGAAGAAACAGTTAAACAACAACAACAAAAAATTGGATTGTGCTTCAGCTGAAATATATTTTTCTAGAGGGATTTACACATGGTGATGCATGTGTACACTATCTTAACAGGAAATACTATAAAACCTAACAATTGTCCAGAGGAACTGTTAAAGGGACATTTCACCCAAAAATTAAAATTGTCGTTAATTACTCACCCTCATGTTGTTCCGAACCTATAAGACATTAGTTCATCTTTAGAACACAAATTAAGGTATTTTTTATGCAATCTGAGAGCTTTCTGATCATCCAAAGAAAGATGAAACTAATTTAGCTCACTTTTAGCTTTGCATTAACACTTGAGTTGAAATAAAAAACAACAACTTAACACATTTTATTTATACAGTAATGTGTCTGTATGAACATAGTTGAATACTGTATTATTGTGTCGAGCTGCAACTTTGCATAGCAACTGTAAACAATCTTCAGTCATCTAGTATTTACACTGAACATGTGAGACATGGCGTGACGTGTTGAAATGAAATTACTCATATTACAGTCAACTTTGCTTTCTACACTGGAATAGTACATCTGTTTCTAAAGTAGGCTATAGTTTTCTATTATGTGTTGGTATTTGTAAATCGTGGTGGATATACAGTGGTGTAAATGGTGTAACAATCTTTACTGGTTGACACATTTCTGTTATGGGTGTAACTGGAAAACAATCACAGCATATGACATCACAAATACCCTTTTTTACATTTTTTTTAATTTTTTTATGGAAACCATGAAAACCATGGATTTTTCTTATGGAATATAATGATGAACAAATGTTAATATAATGAACAAATGTTGAACTCTCTTTTCCTATAGATTGAGAGTGGATGGTCTTTTGGCAGATCTGCTTAGCGCGATTGCGGTTTTTGTCTTACGATCCAGTGGTAGTCACACAGAGAAGAATGCAAGGAAATGTTTGGATCAATTATATTTATATATTGTATTATATACGAATATAAAACATTATATTATACTTCTATCCATACAACAATTAATTTAATTTTATTAAATTAATTATACATTTATGATCTCCAAAATTCTACGGTTCATAATAGAATTTTGGTGGAAATTAGGGATTAACTGGTACTAAAATACTGGTTTAAACCTAAAAGCTTTTTTATGTTCTGGTTGATAACTGGTAAATAGGCAATATTCAAGTTCTATGTTTTAATATGAAATCACCAGCCTTTAATGTGCAGTATGAAAGAATAGATTTTTATATTTTCCCAACATATTACATTTTAAATGTTAATACTGTAAGATTAATTAAATATACACTCTCAAATAACTGTATATATTATAATGCACATTGAATATATACTGTATTTTCCGGAAAATAAGTTGAATTTGACTGTAAATCACCAGGACAAAATTGCCTTTTGCAAGAGAGAAAGAAAGAGCACTGATAAGTCACATCAGTATAGATCACATTCAGAATTAATGTAAAATACCAGTAAATAAAACAAAATGTTTTAAACAATCTTTATAGACACAATAGTTTCCCTTTCTTCACAGCAAATTCTAAGAATTTAACTCTGAACAGGAATGAAAGATCAAAAGTAATATTTCATTATTAACAACATTTAAACATTTTTTAAAACGAGACAGAAAGCACAGAAATTAGCTGTTTTGCATGCTTGATTTAATATAATTGTTTAAGTTGCTTTGGAATAAAAGTCAGTAAAAAAGTAAAAAAGTGATAATGTAGTATAATACGAAACTAAACTCAAACCTCTATGTTGTGCATCTATTATAGAAATTACCTATATCTTGGACCAGACCAGACATTTCTACAGTTGTCTTACACTTTACAGTTTCACACAAAATTATATTTATAAAATATTTTGCTTTGATGTTATATAGCTTGAGGTCTTTTATTGCCTTACTTAAAAATACAAGAAGAACTTGTCATAGTGGATGTTTGCTGAAACACAGCCAGCACTTCACCATCTGTGTAGTTCAGTTTTTTTTCCAACCATTTCAATTGTTTTTGTGTTTGTAATAGTATAGTGCAAAGTCCTGACTTCATGTTGGTTTGTCCTCTCCTCCACCTCTATTTATTTCTCCCTTCAGCGAGCATTACAGCTCGTCATGGTGCACCATGAAGCCCTTGTGTTTTCATGCTGACTGTGGACCCGTTGAGCCAAACAAATCTTAGCTAGATCCACTGTAAGAAAGCTAAAAATCTGATTTTAGATCAGTGTGAAGTTTTAACCTGCTTTTGTCATGGCATCTCATCTGTCCTGAGCATGATTAACTCTGACAGGAAATCAATACAACTCCTCCTGGACATGTATGGAGATAAGACATCATAATCCTGATTTTGAGGCTTTGTGGCCGTGAGACCCTCTGCATTATTTTGGCCAGAGATGTCCTTTACTGATACAGTGTCTATTGTCTCAGCCTGTTTTCTGAGCTGGAACCGCAGGGCAGGAAGAAAAATGTCACTCAAACCAACAGCTTTTCAGGTTTTATGTTTGTGCTTTTAAACCTGTTGTTTGATTGACAGAAATACTGGTTGGTATTTTGGTCATTTTAAAATTATCTACACTTTTTCTTTTAATATATTTATTAAAAAAAATTATAAATAGCTTACATTGAAATTCTATTATTTACACATCAGCATTACTCTGGTCATTTGCTACCTAACTTTCTGGATATATTAGCATTTGGTATGAAAACTCCATAGCCACTTGCCATTTGTTTTTAAAGTTCTGTGTTTTAAGTAGGACTTAAAAGAACCACCTGTCCTTTTTTGTTGCATTTTGCAGTGGTGCATATGTCTGTTTTTCATTGACTTTCTTCTCAATTTTTATCTCAAGAGGGTTATGAGAGGTGAAAGCCTCATTTAGTAAACCTGAATTGAATTACAGACATGCTGCATGTCAGTGTGTACACAGGGAGACGGCAGTTAAATGGGAACTGTCTTTCTGATGAAGTGGGAGCAGTTGGGATGTTGAACCCTTGACTCACTGGCCCGTTCCATTTTGAAATAGTTTTCTACTGAAATATCACTGCATCAACCATTAGGTGAAATGACATTGTTAGTCATATTTTCCAACCTTCAAAGTGTTACATATGAAGGACTAAAAATGACAGAAGGAAAAGTAAATAAATAAATATGCCGAAATAATAGTGAAAATAAATACATTTTGGTAATATAAATGGCTATTTCTGTATTTTTTGCATGTATTTATTTATTTATGCATTTCTATATGTATTTATAAATTTATTTATATATTTATGTATTAATTAATTTATATATTTATATATTTATTTATTTCTACATTTATTTATTTCTGTATTTCCACATTTCAACATTTATTTTTCCCTGCGCCTGTATGCTAATTGAGAGGGGTAGCCAACATCTGTCTGAAGAAGGATTGGTTAGAGCGATGTGATCGAATCTACTACTACTGCCTTGATTTCGCTGGTATAAGGAAGCCTACTCTGTAATGCTGCCAGTGTTGCCAACTTATCGACTTTGTCGCTAGATTTAGCGACTTTTTTTGACAGACCTTATTTAGTCTCTGAGACTCTCCGGTACTGCCGCACGAGCACAAGCTCTCTCTCTCTCTCTCTCCCCCAGCGAGTGCACACGCCCCTCTCTCTGTGCATCTGCTCTGTTCAGCAAGCAGAGAGGAGCAGCACTTTCAGTTAAAAAAAAGATATTCTGTTGCTTCTAACTCTATTTTACATACAAGTATAGCCGGAATCACAGTACAACCATTGTCTTAATCTTATGTTTTTTTGATTTTATTAGACAATGTTGGGAATAAGATTTTAGTGCAGAGATTAACATCTTTGGCCCTGTCCCAAATCGCGCACTTCATGTGGACTTTCGGTCTCGTGGACTTGAAATGCGCGTGCTCGCCGAGTCTACGAGTCCGTAGGCCGTCCCATTCAGCATTTTAACGCTCCGAAGTGTGCTCAGCAGCGCCCCCTTTGTACCCTTGAAGCGGTCTTCCGCGAAGCCCGCATAGAAGCAGGCTCCACGCACTTCAACTACCCAGGAATCCTTGCGAAAGACCAATCAGACAACAGATGGGAGGATATTTCGCTCACTGACTGTAAACATGGCTGAGAAGAGAATATTTAAGTGTAAAAGTATCAATGTTTTTTATGAAATAGGCGTACATTTTACCAGTTGTTACTTACAGTTATACAAACATTATCGACCAGTTGATATCTCAAACATAATAATAGCGCGTTAAATAATACGATCGCATTATGATTCATTACATAAATAGAACCGAATGTCATGGCTTTATTAGTCATATAAACGTAGTATGAATATTGAAACCTATACATTTTTCTTAAACTCATTTTAATTTTGTGTTAAAATTTAACATTATGTATTATTATGTACAAATGTATTTATCATTTAAATAACCATGACATCTATTCTAATGCCCAGGTGGCATTTACAATTATAGAACTGTAAAAGCAGGCTGTGTATTTCACATGGACATATTATTTGGGAAATTAATATTAATCCTGTTCTCTATGCTAAAGACTGTAATTTGTTTAATGATATTTGTGATATTTTTCTAATAAAGGGACTGATGAGATGACCTTTAAGTTTATTCAGCTCCGTATGGAGAGGGATAAGTCAACCAGACCTTCTTCCTGTTTCCGGCGTGACGATCGAGTCTGTCCCAAAATACCTCTCAATGCACCCTCGCGGACTCGCGCTAAGGGCCCTATAGGTCTGCACTACATGACGTCACCGAAGTGTGGACTCTGAGGAAGTCCACAAGTCCGGAGTGTGCCATTTGGGACAGGGCCTTTGAGAGCTGGTTATGTAGTCTTAATGGACCGCGTTTCAGTCATTATTATATTAATTCCGTTGTCGGACAACAGAAACATTAAAATATAATAATAAAAAACTTTTGATTGAGAATTTTGACTGCATTAAAATGCAGTACATGAGCACAGAAAGGGCAAGATAATAGGCTTGTTTGAGATGCGCCTTGCCTCGCCTGAAATGGAGGCGAGAGTAGGTGACTGCAGTAAGGGGAGGGGTCAAAAAAGACCTTTAAAGTCGGACAATTCCTGAATCTCACTGTTTTGTCGCCTGCAAACGTCAGCAATGGAGATGATGGCGTTCGCATTTTTTATCGCAGGCGAAGTGGACGTAATCAAAATACCACTGTTTTGTCATCATGTGCAGATCACGTCCATAGTATTTTTCCATACTATGCAAGTCAAAGCTGTTTTGTAGCAAACATTCTTCAGAATTTCTTCCTTTGTTTTAAGCCAGACCCTGACACAGATGAAACCACACAAAGATGAGGCATAATGGCTAAACAGTGCATTTAGATATGTATGTGTGCATGTATATTTTTAATGGATTGATTTATTAATTCACACAAACATAAAATAGAATAAAGTGAAAATTACAACAAGGAAGAATTCTAATTAAGATAAAATAAACACATTATAAATAAAATAAACACATGTCCTAATTCATAACTTCACTAGGAATGTTTTGTTTTTGTTTAGTTTGCATGCAAATATAAATAAATAAACGGTTAATCTAGAATAAAGAGAAAATGTATCAGTTGACATTCTCAGCCAATGAGCATGAAGCTGTGTCGTCAGTCAGTCATTTCCCATAATGCTTTTGATCAGCGCAGTCGGTGGAGAGCAACTGCGCTTGACTGCTCAATCCGACACAGCCTCCTCGGCGTCGCCAGAGTTTTTTGGCTGAAGTTGGCAACACTGAATGCTGCTTGAGTTAATAGAAGCTGTTTTCAGTTTTATGTAGCCTGGATGGAGACTTTAGTTCAAGCAATTGCTAACCCTTCATAGGTAGCCTGATAGATGGATCGTTTGCTTCTGTCTGGTTAGCGATGCGGGCCTCCAGCTAACCAATCCTTCTTCAGACTGATGTTGGCACCCCCCACTCAATTAGCATACAGGCGCAGGGAAAATAAATGTAGAAATGTGGAAATACAGAAATAAATAAATGTAGAAATGTGAAAATACAGAAAGAAAGAAATGTAGAAAGAAATAATTAAATAATAAATGAATAAATACATATAGAAATGCATAAATAAACAAATACATGCAAAAATACAGAAATAGCCATTTATATTACCAAAATGTATTTATTTTCACTATTCTGCATTTATTTATTTATTTCTACTTTATTTATTTATTTATTTTTTCCTTCTGTCATTTTTAGTCCTTCATAGTTACAAGATGGTGAGATATACTAGGGATGCGCCGATATGATTTATTTTTTTGACCAATACCGATTTTAACGAGCAACTTTTGACTGATTACGATACCGATATTGGTCAATTGCATAAAGCAGGAGTTTAAAAATGAAAAAAAAAATTATCTGTTCACTCTGAGCACAATTGGTATTTGAACGTTTCTGTTCCTGTGTTCATGTATATTATCACATTCAGAAACCGGTTTGAGTAGAAAAAATACTGGTTAATAACATTATTTTGAAAACTTTTTATTTGCCTATAATAATAATACTGTAAATAAAGTTCAGAGTTTTCTTTATTCAAAAGAAAAAAAAATACAAGTGTGTCTTGATCTGGTAGCCTATCTTGTGTTTAGTCATAGTCAATACAGCATAATCTTTTTTAGATTTTGACCAAATGTATAAAAAAAAAAAAAGAATACTGTCAGCACTTTAAAGACATTAAAGTAGGCTTTTTTTTTTTCAAGATATTTAAAAATGTTTGCAGTAATGTAGACTAAATCACCAGTAAATAAAGCAAAATATTTACAAACATTACAAACACAATTAGGCTATTTTAGTTCCGTTCTCTCCACAACAAATCATCTAAAGTTGTAAGCCAAAATGAATGAATTTAAAAGTGAAACTGAAGCCTACCTCTCTCATTCTGTACAAATCCAAATTTTTCCATATTCACGACGTATCTGGATGCTAAAATATTATTTATTATGTAAACTGTAGGCTTTGTTCTTCATTCGCATTTTCGACATAAAACATAATCCTTTACATAGGCCACAACAGCACAGTGATGTGGTGGTTACGCTGAATGACACAGACTGCACTACAGACTATTTAAATTGAGCAGTGTAACTTTTTATGTATCTTTAACTATTTTATTTTGATAATGAACAGCCTGTGATGTCAAGTTAACAAAAATATGTTGTGCGTGTGAGTCGCTGACTCGATTTGATGAACCTTCTGCAAAATAAAGAAAACGGCTTTCCTTTCGGTGAACTTCGGAGCGCGTTACAATGATACAAACTCAGCACAATTTTTCTTTCATTTTGTTAATTTGTTAATGATTTAGGTGAAATATATTTAATGTACAGGACTATATACTCCTTTCTATGTAGCGTATATAGTTTAATTCCTTTTTCTCTGTTCACAGAAACGCTGCAGATGCATGATATGAACCCATTTTCCACAGAGAAAAATGTTGGATTATGCAACAGTCATGCAACTCATTGTCTCTATGCAGTTAATAAACCATCTGTATCAGCCCTTATCATGCTATTTACGATATGCCGATTGCTTTAAAATTATCAAAAATCGGCCAATAAATATCGGTTGGAGATACATTGGTGCATTCCTAATATATATGTGTGTGTATAAGTTATATTTTTTATTTTTAAATTGTTTTCCCTAAATTAACACAATGAAGAATATTTCATCATTTTCATTTCTTTTTTTATAATTTTTATTAATTTCTTTTATAAATCAGTCTCTTATTTCTTCATTTATTTATTATATCTACATTCATTTATTGCCATTTTGGACTTTATTGGTGTCACAGGAATGATTTATACTTTTAAAATATATAAAAATAGAAAGCTGTTGTTATTTTACAGTATTACACTCACACACAAGTAAGCATAAGAAACTTATTTTAAAAACATTAAAATGTGTAATTATTCCAAACTTTTGACCGGTTTTGTAGCAATAAACAGAAATGTATGCCTATTTAAAATTTCCTAAAATTGTTCTAAATAGTTTGAAATTGATTCTTTGAAATATACCTTTTGAAATGTTTCACAAAAATGAATCAAACCTACTGCACCAACTTGAATGCCATTTTAGCTACTGGAATTTAAAGATGCTATTAAAAATCTTAATGCTCTGAAGCTTGAATCTAATCTAATGGGATGGGTTTAGACAAGTGGTTCTCAACCTTTTTTTCCAGCGGGCCGCACTATGGTCCAAGTGCAAGTCTCGCGGGCCGCACGCATATAATTTACATATTACGTCACCAATACAAACCAACCTGATTTAGAATATTATAGCCTAAATATTATGATATCAAATCGATTAGATTCATTGAAATAAATTAATAATTATACTCCCCATAAATAAAACACCTCAAGCTGTCGGGAGCTAACCAATTATGTGAGATTCAGCTCGAAAGGAGTAACAGCACAAAGAAGTTGCGATTGTAACGCCTGTTCCGCATGAGCAATCCGGATGCGTACACTGCCAGCCAGACGCAGACTTCTTCAATTTATACTTCCGAATGCTCATGCTGATGATCCGCTCTGCAACAAACATGTTAACAAACAATTGCCCAGAATTATTGCACATTTGACTGTCTTTATATTCTTTTATTGACTGATTGCACAGGTTCTAGTAGCAATGAGCTTCTTCACACTGCCTGAACATGTGCAATTGTGCTCTTGAAGCCTACTGACCACGCGCACCTGTCCGCGCGGTCGTCTGCTCAGAGCCTCGGCACACACTCTCCGATGACGATTTTTACGTCACATCTACCTAGCGGTCCATAGCAGTTTTGCGGATGCGGAAAGTTGGCTTTAAGATGCAGTCTAGATGCGCACGGGAGCATGACCTGACGCGCGACGTTGCAGAAAATGTGCGTTCACAAGTGTAGCCTGTACTGATGGAAAGCACTTTCGAATTTAATAATATGAGGTTCTCTCCAGAGATGTTTTGTCACATTTATTTAATTAAGGATTTGCTACGTATTATATGGTGTTTCTATTTGCCTGAATTTCTTCAAGTGAGTTGCGGGGCAAACTGAAAATCCAGCACTTCTCCTTCACTACTGATACTGTGACTATTCTTTTTTGTACGTGTTCATTTGCTGACTTTTTTTACTTTTCTTTTTTTCTCCCTTAAAAAACAAATGTGTCTATACTGATGCTCAATTTTACCTTAACTAGTGACTGTTGATGACTATTTGAATTGAATTCTGCGCTTGTGTGTGTTCGTTAAATGCGTAACGTTATGTGAGTAGGTCTGCTCATGTCTGAAAATAATATATGAAAAACAAAATAATTTCACATAAAAACATTAGGATATAGCTTATATTTCATTAGTAGCCTAAATTTTTTAAATTAATGTGTAAAATAAAATTAATTGTAAAACTGAAGGTGTTTTTTTTTTTATTCAGCATATGGTGGGCCGCATTTGAATTCGTGACGGGCCGCGGGTTGAGAACCACTAGACCGTGGCAATATTAGTGGTAATGTTGCTTAAATGTTGATTTGAAACAATCATGTAATATATTTAAGAAAATGATTCCATTGCATGATGTCATTGTGTGCTCTGATGTGATACTCGTACTGTAGGTGCTTTGTGGTGGCAGCCAGGTTTGCCCTTGGTGTTTGATGTGTCAATTAAAATGTGCTGTTATCAGGACTGGTTGGACAGACTGTGACTGGAATGGTTTCAGGTCTGTGAAGCAGCATTGTGTGTGTGTGTGTGTGTGTTTGGTCTCTGCAGGCCTCTGGCTCATATCCTTACGCCCCTGACAGACTCTGATGGCCTAGAACGGAGCCCAACCTCACAGGTCACTCAATCAACCTTCACCACAGGCCCCTCTGGCCTCACCTCTGAAGCCCCTTTCCACTTTACGTCTCTTTCTCTATCTCTCCATTTCCTTTAGACTCTTTATACTTTCATATGGAAGCCTCTCAAGTCTCCCACCCACTGAGAACAAAGAGGTATCTCACATCCTGTCATGACCATTGGCCAAAACCTCTTTCTTCACCTGTGATGACCTCAGCATGACCCTGCACTGCCCATCTCCCTTGTTCCCTATCCCCATATTCATCTTCACCAGTATCAGACAGGATGCACAATGTAATTTATGTACAAAGCATTTTTTGTTGGTCCTAGAACTTTCTATCAAACAAAGAGACCTCACAAGACCTTATAACAAATCTTTAGAGTTTTTAATGAAATGTACATGTTGAGAGTGAAGTAGCTCCACTAAGGTTTTAATGTAGTCAGAAAACATGGCTAATTTTGATTGGCTATAAGGATGGATTTTATCCACAGAATGCTCATGATTATAGTTATCTACAAGGGATTTAAAGGACCAACAAACAAGCAAACAAACAAATAAATAATAGTGTTTAATGTATTGGAAAAATGTATTTCTTAGGGCTGTTGAATTTGCCTTAGAGATAATTCACCCAAAGATGACAATTCTATCATTTACTCACCCTCATGTCATTCCATACCCATGAGAGTTTCATTCATCTTTGTAACACAAATGAAGGTATTTTTAATGAAACTTTAGAGAGTTCGGTCACTGTATTGAAAGTCTATTCACCTAAAACTGTGATGCTTCAAAATGCTCATAAAATAATTGTAAAGGTAATCCAAATGATTTAATTTACATTTACATTTATTTAATCTAGCCTTTTTTTCCAATGCACATACATAGACACATACAAACCTCATTAGTTATCATGTATCAAGTGTATGCATTTATTTATTTTTGTTCAAATGTTTAACACCAATAATTATAACATTTGTTCATGTAATTTGAAATTAGAATTTTGTTGTTCTTCTTAAAGCCTGGACATAGGATTACTATAGGATCTAATAATGATCCAAAACCAAAAGGATGTTATTGTTATTAGTTAAATTACGACAAGCAAATTGCATGCAGTGGTTGACTCCACTGTATTCCTCATTGAATGTGTTTCCTGCAGTTCTACAGGAAGTAAGGGTGATGGTGTGAGTTTTTGCTTTCGTCAATAAAGAGGTTTCCAGCCAATTATGTTTTCAGTTCCTGCATGGGTTATGTTTTCAGTTCCTGCAAGCATTTCCGCCTTATACAAACAGACACAATACACACAGAATAGGGAGATAAGAGTTAAACTTTTCTGAAAAGCTAAAAAACAGCTCTCAAGCAACGACTATGCATTAATGTAGAATAGCCTGAAAGCCATCACCGGTTACAAGACCCCCATCCCCCAGCACTGAGGCCAATCAACACCTGGCTGAAGACCTGAACAAGTTTTACTGCAAGTTTGAAAAGCAAAAGACTGGTCTGACACCCCACACCCACTCTGACAGTCTCACAACACAGCATCAACATCCTCCCCCTCTCTCCCCCTATGGTTTCTCATTCTGCACTTAAGATCTGTGAAGATGATGTATGCAACGTCTTCAGAAAGCAGAAGATAAGGTTAGCCAAAGGCCCAGACAGTGTCTCTTCAGCCTGCCTCAAAGCCTGTGCTGTACAGCTATCATCAGTCTTCACAATGATCTTCAACAGATTCCTGGAGCTGTGTGAAGTCCTTTCCTGCTTCAAATGTTCCTCCATCAATCCTGTACCCAAGAAGCCAAAAGTCACAGGACTTAATTACTACAGACCTGTTGCTTTAACATCTGTGATCATGAAGTAATTTGACTGGTCTTGGCTTACTTGAAGGACATTACTGAACCCTTACTGGACCCCATGCAGTTTGCTTACCGAGCAAACAGGTCTGTGGATGATGCAGACAGTATAGGATTGCACTACATCCTCCAACACCACATCCTGGACAACTAGGAACTTATGCAAGGATCATGTTTGTGGACTTCAGCTCTGCTTTCAACACCATCATTCCAGATACCCTTCAATAAACTGACACAGCTCTCTGTAACCACCTCCATCTGTCAGTGGATCACCAGCTTCCTGACAGACAGACATCAGCTAGTGAGGATAGGAAAACTCACATCCAACACCCACACCATCAGCACCAGAGCTCCTCATGGCTGTATTCTCGCTGCACTGCTCTTCTCCCTCTAACATGAGTGGCTGCACCTGTGAAAACTCCTCTGTCAAGCTCCTCAAGTATGCAGACAACACCACAGTCATCTATCTCATCCAGGACGGTGACAAGTCTGCTTACAGACAAGAGGTTGTGCAGCTGGCAGTCTGGTGCAGTCACAACAACCTGGAGCTGAACATGCTCAAAACTGTGGAGATGATAGTGGACTTTAGGAGAAACCCCCCTGCTCTCCCCCTTCTCACCACCACGGAAAGCACTCTGGCTGCAGTGGAGTCATTCAAGTTCCTAGCAAACACATCCTGTTTGCACTTCTTCCCTCTTTTCCCCCAAGCTATCTCCAGCTTAAACAGCTAACACATGAATCATTATCTGTGTTTTATCAATTCCTTTGTATACAGCTGTATATAGAGTAAATAATGCACAAATCTGAACATAAATCTATTGTTCCAGATTCATACACATTATTATTCTTATTATTATTATCTTCTAACGATCTTAATGGATTCACATGTTTTTAAATCAGTGTTCTAAAGCAGCGGTTCTAAATCCTGTTCCTCGCGTCACCCTTCTTTGCACACACTGTTCGCCAGGGGGGCAGGGTTTCATATTTTTTTGAAGCACCCCTGGGCGCCGCCATTGGCTAGCGGACCCCCACCTGCTGTTAGCATTCCATTGACTCCCATTCTTTTTGGCGAATAACTTTACATCTGAGGCATTTAAAGACTCCATTTGTCCATTAATTATTTCTGAAGAAACATGAAAATGTATAAAAGGCTCCATTACCTTGTATCTTACGTTATGGTCCCGTAGAAGCAGTTTTTGTAAAAAAAACAGGCTAACGATTGCGTCATAACCAGCGACTCTTTGTTGCACAGTAGAAAATTAGCGTATGGACAGGAGGAGAAGCTCGCAGGCAATCTTTTACTGTCTATGAGGCAATCGGGGGACATGGAGGCATACAGTCAAGGGAGATAATTAATCAGAATACTTACCAAAATTTGCTTCTGTTCACGCTCGCCTTCTCTGGAAGATTCAGTGGGTGATTCAGATTTCTCTTGGCACAGCGATTAGAAGGCTTACAGGTTGCTCACATGACATCTACGTCATCAAGTTCAGTTTGCGCAGTACGCCCGACCCCCATGAAGTGCGTGCTTCTAATTGACTTCACTTGTCTTCGTTGAATCCAATGGGGTCGCTGTGTCCATTTCTTTTAATGTTTATGGTTCTCGCTCTTTTCTCTCTCTCTCTCTCTCTCTCTCTCTTCTCTCTCTGTCTCTCTCTCTCTTCTCTCTCTGTCTCTCATCCAGTTCATCAGCTCAGCTCCAACAATGAATGGTTCCAGTTATACACTTTGTGTATAGACAGACATGTAGCTATGTGAAGTGTTATAAATGGACACATGTGCAGTTGCCATACTGTATTAAAGTTATAATCAGGATAAAACTATATATTAAGCAGTAGCATTTACAAATAACAGTGTATCTAAAAGTATGAGACAACAACAACAACAACAAAAAACTACCATTAAGGGCCGTGCTTGCACAGGTTCACTTATTTCACTTATATCCTCTGCGTTTCATTCGGGCTCAAATTGATAAACAATATTGACCACGCCATTGTTTACAATACAACCAGAGCACATGCCACTGAGGCAAGGGACGTGATGTTTAGCTGTGCACTGGTGGTTTAGTGAATCACAACACACTGAGCCAGCTAACCATACTGAGTCCATCATGTATTTCTGAGGGTGGGGCTTCTTAAAAACTGAAAATTATCAAAGTGTTCAAAGGAGAAGGGTACAGAGCAGTGTAGAATAAAGGTAGATTATGTGAAATATAATGCATTTAAAAAAATTTAAGCATTAAAGAGTAGGTCATATGGATTTAAAAAAAATATCTCTCTTGCAATTTATAACGTAGCTATCCTTAAATGAAAACTATCTTCAAAGTTGTTAATCAAAAAATTGCATGATAAATAAAGATATAGGGCCCTATAATACACCCGGCGCAATGCTACGCAAGGCGCAGCGCAAGGGTGTTTGCTAGTTTCAGTCTGGCGCCGTTCACATTTTCCCGTCCACACCACGTTGTTTAATTAGCAAATGCATTTGCGCCCATGGGCGTGCTGGTCTAAAAAAATGTGTTCAGGCACATTGCTGGCGCAATGCTATTTTAAGGAGCTGAAAATAGACTGCGCCATAGACCAGCTCTGGCGCAATGTTTTTTCTTTGTTATTTAAAGAGTGTACACACTGCTTATTAAACACATGCCAAATATTACAAATTAAAGGATTGCAATGCATAAGATTTTAGGCTATATACGGTGTGTATATATATATAATGCTTACATGTCATAATGGATAGTCATCGCATGTATCAGAATTAGGCTATCTATTTGCTCACACACAAACAGCTCCGTTTTATCTCGGAGACGCGTTCTGTCTTAGCGCTTGCCAAATTTCGCCGTGTAAATAACACATCCGTCATGGCACGAGCACAACTGGCTCTTAAAGGGAATGGAAGATGAGACTCTAATTAGTTTAATGCACATTACGCTCAAAAAACACCCATAACTCATTAAGAGAATAGGGACAACCCGTTTAGACCATGCGCCCGGGCGCGCCATGGTTTTTCCATCGTTAAAATGGCAAAAGTGGATTTTTACACGTCCTGCGTGAACCTGTGCCTTGTGCTTTACACTTTGCATTTAGATCTTTAAAATGGGGCCCATAGCCTCTCAAAAAAGAACGTTGACTCAGTCGCCTTAACGAGTCGTCATAATTTTGAGTCTTTTGCCTGTTACCGGTATATCACCACATGCTCGCGAAATACGAACAGAGTCTGACCTGCCCACAAAAACACTTTCGCTATTAGTGTGTTTACAGGATGTTGACAAATTAAAGATTCGATCGGGAGCATGGTTGAAACATGAGGAGCCAAATTCCACAGAAAGGCTCAAGACACAGGATGTTGTAAATCAAATCCTAGCGCCACAAGTCTGAAGCAAGTCGACCAACTAAAAGCTTCGAGCAGCTTTCAACATTAACATAAAAGAACACACTGATCATAACAACTCGGGAAGGAGATTGTTAATTTTGGGGCAAATAATCAAGATTGATGGTCAAAGAGATGCACAACATGACCATCACCTGTAAATTCATGATGGTAATCATGAACACAAGCTCTTTGGATTGACTTCCCCCCCACCTAAAGCACAAGAACCAGTCTGAAATTCCTTAGAAGACCTTTTAACCTCTCTGGTCTTCACAGAACATATCCTTACTCCACAGAATGGCACAGAAATGGCCTTTCCATGTATATATGCACCTAAATGGGGTTAAAAAGACAAATATCAGTCTATTGCTTAATTCCATATCATATATGTAACCCACACATTTGACTATCATGTTTCTAATCCCTTATTGTGTGTCTTTTTAATTAATTATTGAATAGCTTATGGGTTCATATTCATGTTTAGTATGTGTGTGTTTGAATCTTCTTGATTGAAACGTTTTTGCCAATCAATTACTTGTCAAATGTATCATATTTTTGTTATAGGAATCATGTCCAAAATTATACTCTGCAAGAGTGGGAAAATTGGGACCACTTGATTGAAAATATAACATTTGATTTATTAATGGGGAGGAGAAATAAACAATGCCCCGAGGAAAGACAATATCTAATTGGTTAAGACACCATTTGGGAGGTGTCCCACAGCCCGGTTTAAATACTCAGGACACCATGAAATTTTGCCTTCTAGCTCTTTAGCTTTTTCGTCATGGTTGTAGCCATGCTTTTTAGCTTTTTTTTTTAGTCATGCCTGCTTTTAGCTTTTTTGCTTTTAGTCATCACTTTCAACCATGCTTTTTCCCATTACTTTTTGCATTCTTTGAGCGCTGTTCCAGCATGCTTTGGTCTGCACACCCGCTGCTACTTAGCCATGATGAGAAGAAACACCACCTAGTCTCATCAAACTTTACTTCTATTCTTTTATTTTAGTTTCTTTTCTTTTCCGTTGAGAGTTTCGTGTTCTAAGTTATGTTTTGCCAAGCACCGTGTCTCTGAGTCCGACCCCTAGTGCCCGTCTAAAACTTCAACCAGCCCACAACTCTGCATCGTCAGCCAACACTAATAGTGTTTTCACTATATTTTGGAATTTAATATCCATTGCAGAGTTTGTTATATGGCTTGTTCAGTAAATCACTGGCTGACTCAGTGATCAGCCGTAAAACAATGATTCTATCCAAATTCCCTATAAAAACTTCCATATAAAATTTTTCATGCCATCTTGCAAGTAATGCCTGATAAATTAGCGTTTGTGAGCTCAGCACTACTTTGTAGCCATTCAAGTGTTGCCAAATTCTTTAAATGGAAAGTAGCTTAAATCAGTTTGAAAAGTCACTAAATGTCGCTAGATGACTTAATATGCTAGTTAGCATATTTGTGACATCATCGCGTCGTATTGCATTTTTCTTTTTTGTATCTCTTTGTTCACAAACAGTATTTTTATTTAGCCAAATTCTCAATAAAACTGTTTTAATGTATTTTACCGTTTCTGTTGTCAGACAACTGGATAAATATGAAATAATGACTGAAACGCGGCCCTTTAAAGACTATATATTGACTAGCTCTCCCTTCCAAGATGTTAATCTGCACAGAAATCCTAATTTGTAATTGAGCCGTTAACTGATTAAATCAAATAAACATAAGATAAAAAAGACAAAGACAAATCCTGAGCTGTGATTTCGGCTATATTTGCATGCAAAATTAGAGAAGCAACATAATATAGGTTTAAACTGAAAGCGCTGCTCATCTATAGCCTCTCGCTGAACAGAGCAGACACAGAGTTGTTTGCACGCTGGGAAAGCAAGATCTTGCACTTGTGCAGCAGTAACAGTGAGTCATAGAGACTTACTAAGGTTTGTCCAAGTAGTCGCTAGATTTGTCCCTAGTCGCTTTTTTGGAAAAAGTTGTTGCGGGGGTCTGAAAAGTCACTAAATCTAGCGACAAAGTCACCAAGTTGGCAACACTACAGCCATTACTGGAGAAACCTCTATCTCTCCCTCGCTAATAAGGCCTCCTTCTGGCAGAAAAATAATTAGCAAATTTATATATGGGGTGGGGGAGTGCCATCGCAAATAGATTGTAAGGCCGTGGGAAACACCATAAGTATTGATACGTTATGTGTACGATTTCAATCGAGTGCTCAAAATATCAGGTTTTTGTGCTGATATGTTATGTATACCTAGTGCAGCTTTAGGTTTCCATGTAAAGCACCATATTACTGTCTTACTAAAGTAGTTCTGATAATTCGCTGTAAACCTGCTATTTACTAAGAATATGTTGATTGTTGTAGACTGACATTCTAATTATTTTGTTTAATAATAAAGAATGTAGTGTAGTGCACAAACTTTATAATCTATATAATATCTATATAATATAATAAAAAATTTTGCTCCACCGGCAAAATAGGATATATTTTATAGGGTTAATGCAGGAGAGACAAGCGAGTTAGTTAAGGCTGGTCCTCCTGTGATGCGACTGTTCTGCATTATGATTACAAGTTAAGATATGGAGCGTCTTTTGTCTGTCATTCTTCAAATATTACAGTAGACATATTTTGGTTTACAAACCATATGTTTCATAAGGTAGTCATGTAAGCACTTGGCTAACGTACTCACCATTATTGTTTTTTAGTGTTCACAGTTTAGCATCTAAACTTAAGCTGTGGGCACATTTTGCTTGCATAAGTGTTTTTGTATTTTATGTCATCATAAGAACAGATTGGCACACTATATTATTGTTTTATATAATGGTGCTTTGTCAATGGTAGCTCTAGCGAACTTATTCATGGACTCCTCTCTGTGCCAATCACAACAGGTTTGGCCAGTTGACCAATCAGAGCAAAGTAGGCTTATGGAAGGGAGAGGTTTGCTACGAACTTGCTAATCATTGGCAAATGACTCTTTATAATATTAAATGACAAATTTTTTCTGACCTTAGATGCATTTAAACCTGTTGTAGGGGACTCCAACACAATATTAGGACACTTTAAAATACCATATGACCTGATCTTTGACCTGACCACATAAACACAATCAAGCCTAGAAAAAAGCAGTCAACCACCCCTTTAAATGTTTTTCTTTTCTTATGTTAGATGTGTATGTATGTATGTATGCATGTATGCATGTATGCATGTATGTGTGTACCAGGAGCACCTCAAAAAACCACAACAAATTCCTTGTGTGTTTGCGCACACCTGGTGAATAAAACTAATTTTGATTGGTGATTCTGATTCTAAAAAGCTTTGTTGTTGAAAACCATTTCCTTGAATACACTCGAGGACATTCAGTGTTTGCATTCATACCCTGCCACAGGCAGCATACCCAAAACCGAATGAGAAATAACAAGTAACTTTAAAAGGCAATGTTGTAATTGTTCCCTTCTCCTACCATTCACTGTACTTGCTAAACCAGGACTAATAATCTTTCAAAATTGTTCCTCTACAGAGAATAGACATATTTTAATCCAAGCTCTTTGCCTTAGTTTGAAAGATCTTTCAAATGCCAATGTCAGATTATGCTTCTTATCATTCTCTCACCAAGTGAACACCCGTTCTCCTGCAGGCAAACTGTGGTAGATGAGCTGACGAAGAAGAGTTTATTACATTTTTACATGTTTGAACTTCTAAAATAATTTTCATACATTCTGCAGGTAACTGACGATCTCGTTTGTGCTGCTCTGTAACTGGCATCATTCAAGCTTCGCTGGACAAACAAGGAGAACTGAGGGGAACCCACTTAATATTCACACGGCATTCATTGAATTGAAATGAATGAGTTAGAAAGACTGAGGGCTTGTGAGCATGTTGGAGGGAGAGAGTGTGAGTGTGTGGGAAGATGAGAGAATGTATGAGAGAGGGCAAGCAAGAAAAGAAAAAACACTGTAAATTGACGATTGGGATTGGCACAATGGTTGTCACTTAAAGTTTCATCTCTTCATAAGACTGCACTCCTGTATAACACTCCAGGTGAAAAAATGCAACTACAGGTGCCCATGAAATCACAATATATTGAACTGTTTCTGGGGATAATTAGTTTTTGGTAGGCATCTTACTGGGAAAAACCATATACCAGTCATATACCAGCTTACGGTGGTCAAGTTGATTGATCATGGTAACTGGGTTGTTGCTAGTACAAAATGGTATACATAATGGACCTTGGACTTACCAAGTAATAGTTTATCTATGTATAGCTGGAAATTTGACTGTTAACATTAATGGTATAGTTCACCAAAAAAAAGGAAATGTTATGATTATCTTAACCCCAGGCTATCCAAGATGTAGGTGACTTTGTTTCCTCAGTAGAACACAAACAAAGAATTTTAACTAAAACCATTGCAGTCTGTCAGTCATATAATGGAAGTGAACGGGAATCATGATTTTGAGAGTCAAAAAAACACAAACAAAACCAAATTAAACCCTGCGGCTCGTGACGATAAATCGATGCGTAAAGACACAAAACAATCGGTCTGTGCAAGAAACTGAACACTGATTCTGATCTGATCTGATTCACTGCAATGTCTGAAATGTCCTGAGTGGGTTCTCAGCAGCCAGCACGTGACGCATCTTCTTCTTGCTTTATGGTGGATCGCTGACCATTGGCACTCCTAATTGAGATTGTAAATAGATTGTCAATGGAGCGACGCTCTCAGAACAGTTCGGACATTGCAGTGAATCAGAGGTAAAACATTTTTTTATATAATTACTGTTCAGTTTCTTGCACAGACCGATCGTTGTGTGTCTTTACCCATCAGTGCATTGACAAGAACCGCAGGTTTTAAAATTATTTTTTTTTTTTACTCTCAAAGCAGTGATTCCCATTTACTTCCATTATATGACTGACAGACTGCAACGGTTTGAGTTAAAAATCTTTGTTTGTGTTCCACTGAAGAAACAAAGTCACCTACATCTTGGATACCCTGGGGTTAAGCAGATAAACATAACCCATTCCTTTGACTATTTGTTCATTAAAAGTGCTCATTGTTAACTCTGTTTTGCCAGATAAATTGCTACCTGTCCTGACTTCTAGAAATTGTGTAACGGCAGTCAAATTAGAACTGGACATTTTAGCATGCAGCTGCTGAGACTAGTAGGATGTATAAAACATATTTTCAATAGTGAATGGTTAGGGAAATTTGTTTTGACAAATAGTCTTACAGGACAAGTTCGCCAGTTTTCAATCAGCTTTGTATTGTTACAGAGTCAGATGCAGGGGTGTCACTAGATTAACAGAGGTGTCAAGTAATGAAATTACAAATGCTTCGTGACCTTACTTAAGTAGAAATTTTCGGTATATATACTTATATATATATATATATATATACCGACTTTTTACTTCTACTCCTTACATTTTCACGCAATTATCTGTACTTTCTACTCCTTAAATTTTAAAAATAGGTTCGTTACTGCTATTTCATTTCAGCTTGTTTTCATTCCAGCTTGTCATCATTCAAAAAAAATAATAAAAAAAAATAAATCGCGCCATCCGAATGGAATGAATTTGATTGTGGTTGGATGAGAAGTATAAACGTATACCATTCCGAGACCCTATTGGTTTGTACGCGATCCATCGCACCTGCACGTGACACAAATCACATCACACTACAGCAAGGACATAGCCAGTGTTGGGTTCGACTAGCAAAACGATTTATATCCTAAAAGTTATTATTCCTCATCTACTGGCTCCTGTAGGTAGGTAGTATTATTCCTCATTCCTAAGCTACTGTAGTTAGTTTGGTAGCAAGACATTTGAATAAATTAGCATTTGCGATTGACAATATTGTGATAAGTATGCTATACTAACTTTGTAACTCGTTACCCCCCCAACACTGGACATAGCAGACATATACAGGAAGGTATCAATCAAGAAGGTATAATTGAGAATTGAGGATTATGAGTTATTTTTATTTTTTGATTAATCACTTGGATTAATCATTCATTTTGACAGCACTAATGTTTATTGTAAATAGACAACCATACAAGGGTAATTCCTGCAGCTAAGCTTGGATGTACATTTACATTCCATTAAAACAATGGTACCCAACCTTTTTCAATTTGCGGCTTACAGAACCAAACACATATGTTTGTGTGGCCCACTGCAAAAAAATTAACTGACCCCGCTATTGTTGGATTAATAACTTAGTACTCAAAAGCTAGATTGTTAACTGTATTTATTGAATGAAAAAGTGCTGTGCGATATGTACAAAAAAAAAAATCGTGATTTCTTTGATCAATTTTGCTATTTCAATTTTACTCACAATTTTGACACACACACAGATATGTCATAAATGCATTCTGGATTAATTTGAAACATATTTCCAAAAGAAAACCAATTAGAACTTTATCAAAAAGTTGTAACGTCTCTAGAACAGACATAGAGTGCATTTTCTCAAGGCACCTGCCATTGGCAGTTTGGCAAATAGTAAATTTCTGACTTAGGAAACCCCTTCTAATTATACCTGTTCCTGGTTTACCTGTGCCCGGTTGCATGAAACTTCTTAAGTGAGGGTTTCCCTGAGGGAGAAAAAATCCCTGAGGTAAGGGATTTCATTAAGAGCATTGCAAGAAACCTCTTAACTGTCACCCTTACCTAAGTGTTTATACTAAGCGTTTCACAGTAGTTTCTGACAACATACGGCAAAGATCGCCGCGGTTGCTATAGTTACTACCACTAACAGTAAACAGAACATAACGAACCACAAAGCCAAACCCTTGCTAAAATCACACTTGAATTAATATATTTTTGCTATGGAGAGTACAAACATAACAGAAAACAAAAAAACGTAAACCAAACTGGACAGAGGAGGAAAAGGCAATTATTGTTTTCGTAAGTGGTTATAATAATAATAATAATACTTTTCGGCCTTTCATCTACCATTCATCGTCTCTAAGAGATTATTACGATCATTAAAAACACGCCTTGGTATTTCCTCCTCTTCAATTAACACTAAATCAGCCATCGTATTTTGAGTTTAAGTTGACTTAAGGGAGCTGTTTTGGTCCCTTAAATTTATTAAGGTGAAATGGCCACTAAGGACTTTGTAGCAACGCTTAAGGGAACACTTAGATAATTAAGGGGAAAAACTTAATAACAGCCTTAAGTTCCTTAAGGAAACCCTTAGGGTTTTTTCTTGCAACCCAAGTTTCACTAAGGGTACCCTTAACCTTATATCTAAGGGATTTCTTAGCTTAAGGAGTTTCATGCAACCGGGCACTGACCCTTATCTGATGTTTCTTAGGGGGCGGTCGCACAGGTTGCAGTCTTGTTTTCAAAATCTTTTGCATGCATTTGCCAATTTACCAAAAGCCTATAGAACTCATTGCATAAGACAATGAAAAAAAAAAAAAAAAAAAAAACTTTTGTGAAAGGCGACAGAATGGGCAAAAACATTGTCTGCAGGTTTAAAATGGAGAATCTGATAGAAAAGGTTTTATTGTTCAAGCATGTTTATGTTGGAAGGGAAGGAAAAGTCTTCCTGTCAGCTATGGCTCATCACAATAATGAAGGAATTGCTTGCAAACTAGCTGTTACAGGATGCCCCGTCTACCCTTGAGCTCTCATTGTGTGGTCCTTCCATTTTATTTCTGCCCAGTTCACCCTGGCCATGAATGTCAAGCCGTCTGACCTATACTCCTGACTCCTTATCTACAGCTCCAGTTGAAAGACAAATAGGAACTCAATACCACTCAACATCAGCTCGCTTACACCATTGATTGAATGTGGACGCACACAGG
Organism: Carassius carassius; assembly: GCF_963082965.1. Classification (NCBI taxonomy): domain Eukaryota; kingdom Metazoa; phylum Chordata; class Actinopteri; order Cypriniformes; family Cyprinidae; genus Carassius; species Carassius carassius. Next base: position 13,955,500 of record NC_081759.1, on the reverse strand, counting down.
ATGCCACCTTTATTGTTTAGTGCTGGCAAAACAATGCACAACAGGATTTCCTGTCTCTTCTTTCCCTGCAAGCGGTCACTCCGGGTGCCACAGAAAGTGCCTGTTTTGGGGGGAATGAATCGCCGGCCCTCATGGGATTTTACACTGAATTTAAGCTGCCGGTCTTCGACCCCCTACCTATCTCTCTCTCTCGCCCCTCCTGCATTCCCTACCTCTCTTGGTCTTCTTTCAAACACACATTCACAAGCTCTCTCTCTTTCACATGCTCACATCCTCTCTTCTCTTCAAACACGTACATGCTTGCACATTGTCCTGAAGTTCAAAGAGAGCGAAACAGTGTCATGTCAGCTGACCGGCCCCCTCCAATCAGATAAGTTCTGATGTAAGTCTTTAGCAGCTGCCCAGATCAGATGGATCGTGCCTATAGGATCGCGGGAGCGCTAGAGGAGGCAGTGAGGTGCAGTATGGCAAAGTAGCAGTGAGACACACACACAGCGAGAGAGTGCGAATGAAAGAGTATGTGCTCTGCCTCTCTGGCATGGATGAGTCCAGCATTCTGAGGAGACGCGGGCTACAGGTAGGGAATATAGAGTGATGTGGGGCGTGGGTGTTTGCCGCTTCATTGTTTTGTAGCTTTTATGTGAACACTTGGATGTGGGATGAATTACAAAATAGAGTCTGTCTTTTGATTGCTGAAACATCCAAATACTGCACTGGAAGACTGAAAATGTGTGAGTTTTGTCACTGAAAAGACTGCAAAGAGCAAATATAGGTAATGGTTTCTGTCTTTCTGCACATAGTTTACACCTTCAGAACTTGTCAGTTTCTTTTTAAATAAGATCAGCAACTTTACAAAGCTGAAAGATTTTTAAAGGAAGCTGTCTTTGTTAGACTTAAGTTCTTGCCAGTTGTAATAAAACAAATTTTCTGACAGAACACTTTATAGTGAGATGTTTGACAGCTTTTTAGTTCATTCAATTTTTATTTTGAATATTTAGGCTGGATTGTGTTTGAGTTATCAGAGCATTTTTAATTAATGTTTTTAATGAATTAATTTAACAATTAATTGGACTTTTTCATTTTAGTGTGTAAATTGTGTATTATTGGTGATAAATTTTGTGGAAATATTGTGAAATTATTAAGACATTCACAATTTTGAAAAGTTTCTGCTGCTTTTCTTTTAGTATTCACTGTTGTATGCCATTGCCTCTAATGTATTCCAAACAAATATGACTTTCTGCTGCAGAACAAAAAAAGATAAAAAATGTAGAAAAAAAAAAAAAAAAACGAAACCAACAACAACGACAAAAATTCTCAGAATATGATCTTTTGTGTTCCACACATGAAAAAAAAAAGTCACAAAGGTTTGGAACAACATGAGGGCAAATACCTAATGATGGAATTTCCTTTTTTGTATGATCTATCCCTTCAAGACATTGTATTTGATGTATCTGCTGTGTGAGTTTAGAGGGGTAATTAGTCATCCATCCATTGGCGGTTAATCTCTTTGTGAAATGGTGACATTTAAAGAGACTCTTATAGTCTTTTCATTGTTTAGACATTGTTTCTAAGCTCTGTGTTTTGTGGACCTCCACAGCTGGCAATTAAAACAAAAAGATTGTTTGCCCTGAGGACAAGATTCAGTGTTCTGCTGTATGATTTCATGTGGGACACCGTGTTTTCATTTGTCAGTCAAATGCATGTCAGTGCACAGTTTCACACTCTGTGTTGCTTCAGGCTATGAGATCATAAATCAGAGGCTGGGGGGATTGGTATATTTTATATGGAATCGTTTATGTTAGGAAACTTCCTGAATTGATTTAATGTTGTAATTGTCACTACAGCAGGGAAAGGGAATGTGTTACATGGCTAAATTTAGACAGGTTGATGTCGGTGAGAAGGTTGAGTCAATTAGCTGCTTTATGTCAATTACACCAAGGTTGCTGCAGCATGCAGGGCAATTGTTCTGAGACCCACTAAACACACAGCGTCACTTCTAATTGTGTTTGGGAGAGGTTTCAGTTCAGTATAATTATGTTGGAGTTTAAATCTACAGACTTGTTCACACACCTTGATTGCATATTCGCCACAAATACTTTGAATTGTAGCAGTGCTTTTCTGTGAACACAAAGAATTCGTAAAATGATAATCTGTATTGTCCAACAATAGAGCAACAGACCACCCCCCCCCAGTTAGATCATTCACTCATTCTTTCGTTTTTTTCTTCATTCACTTATTGTATTTTTTTATGCATTTGTTCATTCTTGTAGTAATTGATTCACTTATTCTTGTATATTTTACATTCATTTGTTCATTCTTAATTTTTTTTTTTTCATTCACTCATTTTTTTTACATCTTCTTTTTTTACATCTGGTCATTATTGTGTGTTCTTTAATTCGCTCATACTTGTATTTTTTATTCATTCATTCTTGTATTTTATAAATTCGTTTGTCATTCTTGTGTTTTAAATCTTTCACTAATTCTTCTTTTTTAACATTCATTCGTTCATTCTTCTCATTCTTGTATTTTTTGCTATTGTTTACTCATTTATTTATTCATCAATTTGAATTTCTTATGTCTTTTATTCTGACATCATTCTAGAGATGAAACAATATAAAATAAATAAAATTATCACAGTATCACAATTATCACATATGTGATGTTCTAATAAAGCTTTGAAAAAGTTTCATAAAATGGTAGACCTCGCATTTCAGCCTTTAAATAAAGAAAAGGGTTAAATGTAAGGGTTATAAGTCTTTGTGTAAATAAAATGTACCTTTCATCGGGGATCTTTTTTTTGCTGTATAATTTTGTTCGTGTCAATTGGTCATGTTACAAAATGAAATGTAACAGTCTCTGTTTAAACAACATGCCACATAGAAAGATCTTTCACTTTCCAAAGCATTGATAGAATTTTCTCACTATCGCCCAAATGTTCTGCCTTTTATGACATTAGATTCAGTAATGCAATTCGAAAAGACTAAAACGTATTGTTTCGCAAATAAACATGGGTCTTCCAGGCTGTATCCTGTAAGATCGTCTGGTTCCACTGAGGATATTGTTGTCAGCAGAACATATTGAAATGGGAGGTAGATACTGGCAGGTAATTAGAATGAATAGACAGTAGTGGTGCTATATTAGCTTTGTAATTACAGATGCAGTGAATTTGTGCATTCAGAGGTCTCATGGGGTCATCTCCCTGCATTTGTTTAGTTGCATTAAGCTTCGCTTCACTATTGACTTGATCTAATAAAAAAATAAAAAAACACATGTAATTGCTTTTTTAATTTTTTTGCATGGAAGTAATTTTTTGGTAGTCTTGAGGAATATGGATTTTTTTTTTTTAAAGTAATGTGTTTAAGGTCTAAGCAATTAAAATATCTTTATGGAAAAATCACTTAATATCCTGTATACTTAATATACACTTAATACGTTTGTAATGTAATGTTTGTTTTGTGAATGACTTGCTGCCATATTTGATTTATGTGTACAGTGAGCAATCTTAGTCACATTCACAAAGGGTGACAGACAAGAGTGCTTTGTTTTGCATCATATATGACAATGTATCAGAATTCAATAAGTGTGATTGATAATGTCTAATCAGAGATGTTTGTGCCCATATGGGCACATCAATCAATTCTCATTTTCCACACTATTAATGTGCATGGTTCACACGTTAACTGTCTGGCTTTTTATATTTATGCAGTGAACACTTTTCTGTGTGCTGTGCATTCATTATGAATTCTGGAGAATATAACTTTTTTTTTTATATGTGTATAATGTGTGGACAAATAGAAGTAAAGCAACGGCCCTGTGGTGCTTTCAGAAAATTGCTTTTTATATAATGTAATGTTGGTTTGTTATTATTTGTTAATAAAAACGAAGCAAATTTCTCGTCTTTCTCATTTTTTGTGAATGTGACTAAGATTGCTTACTGTATGTGTAACAAATTTTACAAATACTTTACGGAGAAAGTTTAAGATTCACTCACCTAAAGTATTATTAGAAAAACCATACTAATACTGTGTTTGACCCCCTTTTGCCTTCAGAACTGCCTTAATTCTACATGGCATTGATTCAACAAAGTGCTGAAAGCATTCTTAAGAAATGTTGGCCATATTGATAGGATAGCATCTTGCAGTTGATGGAGATTTGTGGGATGCACAGCGAAGCTTCCGTTCCACCACATCCCAAAGATGCTCTATTGGGTTGAGATCTGGTGACTGTGGGGGCCATTTTAGTACAGTGAACTCATTGTCATGTTCAAGAAACCAATTTGAAATGATTCGAGCTTTGTGACATGGTGCATTATCCTGCTGGAGTAGCCATCAGAGGATGGGTACATGGTGGTCATAAAGGGATGGACATGGTCAGAAACAATGCTCAGGTAAGCCGTGGCATTTAAACGATGCCCAATTGGCACTAATGGGCCTAAAGTGTTCCAAGAAAACATCCCCCACACCATTACACCACCACCACCAGCCTGCACAGTGATAACAAGGCATGATGGATCCATGTTCTCATTCTGTTTACGCCAAATTCTGACTCTACCGTCTGAATGTCTCAACCGAAATCGAGACTCATCAGACCAGGCAACATTTTTCCAGTCTTCAACTGTCCAATTTTGGTGAGCTCGTGCAAATTGTAGCCTCTTTTTCCTATTTGCAGTGGAGATGAGTGGTACCCGGTGGGGTCTTCTGCTGTTGTAGCCCATCCTCCTCAAGGTTGTGCATGTTGTGGCTTCACAAATGCTTTGCTGCATACCTCGGTTGTAATGAGTGGATATTTCAAAGTTGCTCTTCTATCAGCTTGAATCAGTCGGCCCATTCTCATCTGACCTCTAGCATCAACAAGGCATTTTCGCCCACAGGACTGCCACATACTGGATGTTTTTCCCTTTTCACACCATTCTTTGTAAACCCTAGAAATGGTTGTGCGTGAAAATCCCAGTAACTGAGCAGATTGTGAAATACTCAGACAGGCCCGTCTGGCACCAACAACCATGCCACGCTCAAAATTGCTTAAATCACCTTTCTTTCCCATTCTGACATTCAGTTTTGAGATTTTCTTGACCAGGACCACACCGCTAAATGCACTGAAGCAACTGCCATGTGATTGGTTGATTAGATAATTGCATTAATGAGAAATTGAACAGGTGTTCATATTAATCCTTTAGGTGAGTGTATATATAGCTCCATAGCTACCGGTCCATCTCATCTATCTGAAGAACCGTATACTTTATATTTATCTTATACTTTCATGAATTCTGTCATTGTCAACACAGATGATGTTTCAAAACTGGTTATGTCTATGAATTCAGCTACATGCTCACTTGATCCAATACCTACCGAGATTTAAAAAAAATGTCTAACACTATTATGCCCCTCCATCACAGGCATTATTAATCACTCGTTATCAACTTGTCAGGTCCCTTCAGCCCTTAAGTTAGCTGCCTTCACACCAGTCCCAAAAAAGGCGGCTGGTTGTGATATGGCGAATCTGTGTAACTATAGGCCTATCGCCCATCTTCCTTTTCTAGCTAAGGTCTTGGAACGAGTTGTAGCTGGCCAGTTACAGTGATATCTGTCTATCAACAATCCCCTCGAACCATTTCAGTCCGGATTTAGATCAGGCCATTGTACTGAGACTGCTCTCGTCTGGGTTGTAAATGATCTTCTGATTTCTGCTGATATGGGTGTCTGTATTGTTAGACATCACGGCTGTTTTTGACACTATATCACACACTGTCTTTCTTGAAAGACTGTCTGTATATCTAGGAGTCTCTGGTACTGCTCTTAAATGGTTTACATCTTATCTTACAAATCGTTCCCAGTTTGTGTCCTTGGGGGAAACAAATCTTTACCAGCTCTAGTCCAGCATGGTGTCCCACAGGGGTTTGTGCTTGGTCCCATCTTATTTAGCATCTATTTGTTGCCTCTGGGTGACATTATTCTTAAGTTTGGTTTAGGTTTTCATTGTTATGCTGATACGCAGATCTATATCAGCATGCACCCTGATCCTAATCTTGCAGTTACACCCCTTAGCACCTGCTTCGATGCGATAAAAGCCTGGATGCATGATAATTTTCTTAAGCTTAACCAAGAAAAAACAGAACAACTTTTTGTCGGTACATCAACATCTTTACTCAAATTTAATATTTCAGTGTTGACTACTGTCAAGCACTTAGTTACCCCATCTCTTCGAGTGCATAGTCTTGCCGTTATTTTCAACTGTGAACTTATTTTCGATGCAAATATTAAAAAGGTATCAAATATTGCATTTTTCCCCCTTAGAAATATTGCTAGACTGTGACCATTTCTGTCATTGCCAGATGCAGAAAGGCTTTTACATGCCTTTATTACATCGAGGCTTGATTACTGCAATGCGCTCTATCTTGGTCTCTCAAATAAATCCATAAAAAAATTACAATATATACAAAATTCAGCCGCCTGGTTATTGACACATACAACCACTGGTCAACATATTTCTCCAGTACTTTCTGATTTACATTGGCTGCCGATACAATCGTGTATTGAATTCAAAACACTGAATTTAACATATAAAGCTATTCATGGTATGGCTCCTGCTTATCTCTGCAGTTAAGTCACTGCTCATGTGCCAGCTCGCACCTTGCGCTCTTCCAGGTCATGCATTCTCCAGCAGCCTCGATATAAATTAAAGTCTATGTGCGGCCGAGCATTCTCTGTTTCAGCACCACGTCTATGGTATGCTCTACCACCGGAAATAAGAGACTCTCCAACATTAGATTTTTTTAAGAATTCTTTAAAGACACATCTTTTTAGAGCTGTTATTGTAATTGAATGTGATTATAATTGACTTTTTTTTATAGAATTTTTTTTTTACTGATGTTCTTTGTATACTGTAAATGTATTATTATTATTTTTTATTAAAACACTGTTAATACGTTAATACTGGATTCAACTAAAATACTAATACTACAGGGATAGCATGTTTGTTCTGATATGTTGTGTAGTTTTGAGTTCTTTCTATATTCATGGCAACATCAAAAGCCAGCCAGTCCAGCACAGTGTGTGTTATCAGCACATCTAAGTTAAATTTGTATGCACTGCGTGCCATATGCTACCTACCTGCATGGTTGACACAGTGTTAATCTAGCAGTGGGAGTCTACACATTTCTTCCCATACTGTATTCTCCTTAGATAGTTGTACAGTCGTGGCCAAAAGTTTTGAGAATTAGATACATTTTGGAAATTGGAAAAGTTGCTGCTTAAGTTTTTATAATAGTAATTTGCATATACTCCAGAATGTTATGAAGAGTGATCAGAGGAATTGCATAGTCCTTCTTTGCCATGAAAATTAACTTAATCCCAAAAAACCTTTCCACTGCATTTCATTGCTGTCATTAAAGGACCTGCTGAGATTATTTCAGTAATCATCTTGTTAACTCAGGTGAGAATGTCGACGAGCACAAGGCTGGAGATCATTATGTCAGGCTGATTGGGTTAGAATGGCAGACTTGACATGTTAAAAGGAGGGTGATGCTTGAAATAATTGTTCTTCCATTTTTAACCATGGTGACCTGCAAAGAAACGCGTGCAGCCATCATTGCGTTGCATAAAAATGGCTTCACAGGCAAGGATATTGTGGCTACTAAGATTGCACCTAAATCAACAATTTATAGGATCATCAAGAACTTCAAGGAAAGAGGTTCAATTCTTGTACAGAAGGCTCCAGGGCGTCCAAGAAAGTCCAGCAAGCGCCAGGATCGTCTTCTAAAGAGGATTCAGCTGCGGGATCGGAGTGCCACCAGTGCAGAGCTTGCTCAGGAATGGCAGCAGGCAGGTGTGAGCACATCTGCACGCACAGTGAGGCGAAGACTTTTGGAAGATGGCCTGGTGTCAAGAAGGGCAGCAAAGAAGCCACTTCTCTCCAAAAAAAACATCAGGGACAGATCTTCTGCAGAAAGTATAGTGAATGGACTTCTGAGGACTGGGGCAAAGTCATATTCTCCGATGAAGCCCCTTTCCGATTGTTTGGGGCATCTGGAAAAAGGCTTGTCCGGAGAAGAAAAGGTGAGCGCTACCATCAGTCCTGTGTCATGCCAACAGTAAAGCATCCTGACACCATTCATGTGTGGGGTTGCTTCTCATCCAAGGGAGTGGGGTCACTCACAATTCTGCCCAAAAACACAGCCATGAATAAAGAATAGTACCAAAACACCCTCCAACAGCAACTTCTTCCAACAATCCAACAACAGTTTGGTGAAGAACAATGCATTTTCCAGCACGATGGCGCACCGTGCCATAAGGCAAAAGTGATAACTAAGTGGCTCTGGTACCAGAATGTTGAAATTTTGGGTCCATGGCCTGGAAACTCCCCAGATCTTAATCCCATTGAGAACTTGTGGTCAATCCTCAAGAGGCGGGTAGACAAACAAAAACCCACTAATTCTGACAAACTCCAAGAAGTGATTATGAAAGAATGGGTTGCTATCATTCAGGATTTGGCCCAGAAGTTGATTGAGAGCATGCCCAGTCGAATTGCAGAGGTCCTGAAAAAGAAGGGCCAACACTGCAAATACTGACTCTTTGCATAAATGTCATGTAATTGTCGATAAAAGCCTTTGAAATGTATGAAGTGCTTGTAATTATATTTCAGTACATCACAGAAACAACTGAAACAAAGATCTAAAAGCAGTATAGCAGCAAACTTTTTGAAAACTAATATTTATGTAATTCTCAAAACGTTTGGCCACGACTGTAGAATCATATATTTGAGGGGAGGGGAGGATTCTGCATGGATTGCAGAAGGTGAGTGAAAATGGACTTTGTGGGGAGATTGAAAAGCATTCATGAAGTAAGTGGAAAAATTGCAAAAGTGGGTTTGATTGACTGACGTAATTAGAGCCGGACTTTAGAAATGTTGAAATTAGATTGTGACACTGAGGTGCATTTCACCTTCAGAAGTGCCACTGAAAGAAAACAAGTAATGGAATCTTTAAATGAACTTCAAATGAGCTCCAAATCAGAAATGACCCACACCAAACAAATGTACATTTCTTCTGCTTGGCACTTGGCAAAGATTACATTTTTTTTTCTCCCTGGAGATTAGACATTGTTTTGTACTGCACAACTTAAATTAGTTTCCTATGATTAATCAGATATCTGTGCAGATAAATGTAGTATTTATATTTACTTATTATTATTTATTGCTATTTTATAGTGGAAAAAAAGTTTTAGTAGTTCTGAATCTTTTATATTTATTATACATGCATTTGCTATAATTATTATTAGGCTATTATTATTATTATTATTATTATATTATTTTTGGATTAGAGTAAGCAAACAGAAACATATTTGAACAGAAGCATGGATTAATAAAATATGAATAAAAAGAATAAAAATTCTAATAGCATTTATATGAAAAATGAAACAGAAGAACCTAAACTGTTAGTGTGTTAGAAGATCATATAAGGAGTGTCAGAATATTGTGTGTGTGTGTGTGTGTGTGTGTGTGTGGCTGTGCTGAGATGATAGTCTCTCTAAACACAGGCCTCTAAAAAATTAATGAAAAGAAACAAGTTTTTATGGTGCAGTTGTCTTCTAGAAATGCCACATAATACAGACCTTCCCAGTGTAGAATAATAAGGTGAATCAAAATGCTCAGACAAGAGGACGAAATACTGCAGGATAACAGATATGATGGTGTGAAGGGAAGCTAGGCACGTCCCCTCAGCCTGTCATATCAGCTGACCTTTACAGATGATGAAAACACTGGTCTTTGGCCCTGAGCGATCTCTGAGTGCCATGACCTCATTATTAGCTGGATTGACCTCCATGGCACATCCCAGCCCTTGTACCCTGACCGTTGACCTTCTGTCTGACCAATACAAACTCCAGCTGAATGCAGAGTTCTTCCTTTTTACTTGAAGAACAATATGCACTCCCCTACCTCTGTGGTTTTATTTAGCTTGGTCCACTTATAGAATCTTCCTTTCCTTTCCTTTTTCTTTCCTTTCCTTTCCTTTTTCAAAACATGTTTAAAACTTGGTCCTATTGCATTATGCCTCACTCTTAGGCCACCAACACCTGAAATCGCTCATAACTCCTAAACCATTAATCACAGGCACAACGGTCTTATGTTATTGGAATCCTTTGGCTCATGTAAGACAAAAAGCATACCTCAGATTTTTGCCTTAGAAATTTTTGGGTAGTTAGTATTTTATTTATTAATTATTTATTAATTAATAAATGAATATATATATATATATATATATCAGTGTTGTAGTCGAGTCACCAACTGTCGAGTACGAGTCGAGTCTCGAGTCCCAGTGTTCGAGTCCGAGTCCAAGTCCGAGTCACCAAAGGAGAGTCCAAGTCCAGTCACCATTACCAGAGTTTGAGTCCGAGTCGAGTCTCGAGTCCCCGGTGTTCGAGTCCGAGTCGAGTCCTGCTCCAGAGGCGTGCGACCTCTGACATATATAGCAATTGTAAGTCGCTTTGGATAAAAGCGTCCGCTAAATTAATAAATGTATTACAGAAATACACTCAGCGAAAAAAAGAAACGTTTTTACAGAATACTGTATTTTAAAGATACTTAAAACGTAAAAATCAATACGAGAGAGTGAGTGTGTGTGTGTGTGTGTGTGTGTGTGAGAGAGAGAGAGAGAGAGAGTGTGTGTGTGTGTGTGAGAGAGAGCGAGAGAGAGAGAGAGAGTTTGTGTGTGACTGACCAAGTGATTTAGCGTGAGTGCGTTTGTATGTGTTCAAGTGAATGTGTGTGTGTGACGGCACACGACTGGTCAGAAAGCAATGTGTAACGTCAGTCTGACCTGTTTCTTGTCCATGACACCATAGGATTTTAGGAGCCAAAATTGTGTCATCCATCTGACACAGTGACCATTGCAACAGACAAAAAAAATCATGTAATCTGAACCAGACATTAGACATTGTCGACGTCTGATGCCAAATTGTCAAACATCGCCCAACCCTAGCTTCTTCTGTTTATTATCATATATGCATTAGTCAATAATAGTTTTTTTAAAAGCTAACGTTAGCCAATGGAAAGCATTTTACTTACTTTTCTGGGTGCATCCGTGACAGGTGTCTGTTAAAGTTTGAAGTTGTCCCAGTCTTTCCTCAATTGTGCGATTACAAACACAACATTTAGCGCTGCTCTTTCCAGCATTAGATGCAAAATTCGTGAAGGCGAAGTTCACGATCCGTGGCATATCTTTCTGCATTTTCCAAATGTGAACATTTAGCCCGCGAATCATGCACAAGCGTAAAGTGAGTGACGTCAGTGAGTGTGTTGTCAAGCAAAGAGCGAGCGGTAGCAGTGTCTGTGAGGGGAAAAAATAGATCCCGGGCGGTCTTAGGCACGAAACAGGAAAAGTGTAACACCTTATATAATTTTTTTTAGCAACATATTTAGTCAAAAACAATGTGATGAATGCTCAAGTCCGATTTTATATATCCTCGAGTCTGAGTCCAAGTACGAGTCATCAGTCTGCGAGTCCAAGTTGAGTCACGGGTCCAGAGAATGGAGTCTCGAATCGGACTCGAGTCCAAAGAATAGTGACTCGAGTCGGACTCGAGTCCGAGTCCAGGACTCGAGTACTCCATCACTGATAAATATATATATATATATATATATATATATATATATATATATATATATATAACTTTCGACTCACGGTTGCAAAGGGATGCCAAAACATTCTAAAGGGGACAAGGTCACTTATACTAAAACGGCTATAACTTTTGAATGAATGAGATATCTTTCTGCAAACTCAGAACACTTATTCTAACAAAAATTATATAAGAAGGAAAACATAAAAATGTCTGTAACTATATGCCCAATTTGCCCTATCGACATGAAGATTGGAATGCACTTCTTGGTCAAAAGCACAGTAAGTGTCTATAAGTACATTTGTGTATCTCAAAAAACATGGGCGGCGCTGGCTAATAAAGTTTGAGCATGTGTTAGACAAAGTTAGTGGCAGTCGATCGGAATGAAAATCAGTAGGTCTGTTTGACCCTAAAGGTCTGTGAGGAATTTGAGAGATACCAGCCACTGGCCACTGAAAAAAAAAAAAAAAAAAAAACCTTGCACACTAGTCCTAGGCTTTTGCTCAATCTGGAAAAACTGCAGTACAATTCTCTGGACTCTCTTGGTCAATAATTATCAAAAACAAATGTTAAGGTTTACCCTTTGGGAAGCTATAACAGGGGCATTACTACATCACTAGATCTTGAACAATTCAGCCTATAGTGTTCCTGGTGCTCAGTGGTGGAGCATTGTGTTAGCAGTGCAAAAGGTTGTGGGTTAATTCCCAGCGAACACACATACTGATAAAAAATAACGTGTAGCCATAATGCACTCTTTAAGTCGCTTTGGATAAAAGTGTCTCCTAAATGAATAAAATGTAAATGTAGCCCCTAGGACCACTGCTGTCAATCACAAAGTTCTTTAAATATTTTACATTATTTATAAAAAATAAAAACTACTTTTGAGAACTACTCATTGGTTTTACACTCAAAAAAAGTACATTCAGTTCAGTCTCCCAGAATTCAGTCAGTCAAGTTTTCTAGAATGTTTGGTTCACTAGGATGTTTTTAGAAATTTTATTTTCAATATCGTAAGATGACTGAATGACACAAGTATACAGCACTATATACCACTGAACTGACTGAGCAGCTTTATTTTTTATTAGAATTGCATTAAACTTGGCATTTACCCTGACTAAAATCTATTGCACCGCTTGTGGGTATGCTTAGAATGCAGCAAGTACTTAAAGGGGTACTCCACACCAAAATGAAATTTTTGTCATTAATCACTTACCTCTACATTGTTCCAAACCTGTAAAAGCTTGGTTCGTCTTTGGGACACAATTTAACATATTTTGGATGAAAATCAGGAGGCTTGTGACTGTCCCATTAACTGCCAAGTAAATTACACTGTCAAGGTCCAGAAAAAGTATGAAAAGCATTGTCAGAATAGTTCATCTGCCATCAGTGGTTCAACCATAACGCTATGAAGTACACCTCCTTTGAGTGAGTGACGTGACATTCAGCCAAGTATGGTGACCCATACTCAGAATTTGTGCTCTGCATTTAACCCATCCGAAATGCACACACACAGAGCAGTGAACACACACACACTGTGAGCACACAGCCGGAGCAGTGGGCAGCCATTTATGCTGCGGCGCCCGGGGAGCAGTTGGGGGTTCAATGCCTTGCTCAAGGGCACCTAAGTCGTGGTATTGAAGGTGGAGAGAGAACTGTACATGCACTCCCCCCACCCACAATTCCTGCCGGCCCGGGACTCGAACTCACAACCTTTCGATTGGGAGTCCGACTCTCTAACCATTAGGCCACGACTTCCCCCTGTGTCTTTCCACATCACCATAGCGCTATTTTGGAGAATATCTGCTGAACACAATTATCCTTGTCTCACAGCTGGCACAGAATATCATAATGTGCTTGCATTCAGCAAGTACTCCCCAAATATTCCCCAAAGCCTACACATGAAAGAAGCATGCTTAAAAGAAGTTTTATGGAGATCGGACCACAGCCGGTGTTATAAGTCACAAACTTTAAAAATCATCAAGTTTCTGTGGTAAATTACCTGGATTTGCCAAAAATGCTTTTAAAATCATTGATTTGGCTGGTTAGGTGGCTTGCTAAATACTATGTAATGTCTTTTTTTCATATGTACTTAAATTTCTTAGGGTTGAACATTGGTAATCCCCCACTCCCCACACTTCTTTTTTCTTTTTTGGCCTGTGGTACCTTTATTTTATATGTCAATGATGGTGGTTTATTCAATCAACCTCCAAAAAATATTACAGTGGTGCATATGACTCCTGGCATATTGAATGTCTCCTGAAGCCATACAATAGATTTGAGAATAAAACTAATGTTTATTCAATGAAAGCAATAATATGATTAATATAAACAATATAATATATCAAAAATGTGCCAGTGTAAATAATCATCAATTTTTATTGAATGAAAAAGCTATTCTGCAAAATATCTTATTTCATGCTGCATGGTAGTCATACAGGTTTGTAAAATGGAGAGTACATAAAGTAAAAAAAACTGAACTGTCCCTTTAATGCATGCAGATTATTCTAGTTTATTAGGAGTCTAAAGCAGGAGAGTGAGTGTGAGTCACTCTGATTGCTTTGTCTTTGCAGTTAAAGTATTCATTTTATCATAAATCATAATGGGAACATTGTTTCTCTTGACCGGAGTTCTCAGCACCACTGTCATTTTGGCAAATAACAGATGGTAAAACTGGTGATCACTTTTCTTTTTTGGGAAGGAAAAAAAAATGTGGGAAGAATGAGAAGGGATGCCCTTACAGATGCAAGTCAGCATTTAACACTGCCACACTTTTGATCTTGACATGGTGCAGAAATGCAGCAAATTCAAAGGGAATTCGTAATATGCTATCATGGCAAGATCTCAATATCACTCAATAACAATATCACTAAAGCTTTGATGTTGCTGGAACATTAGGAAGATTCATGTCGTTGTTTGGACATGCAAAAATGCAGAGAGATGTTTAAGACAGTAGACAGATGTTTTTAGTGGTTTTTTTTTTTTTTTTGCTGTGTTACTGGGCTGCTTTGCCAACTTTATATTGGAGTTTACTTGCTGTCATTGAAATTACTAAACAGATGTCTTAAGACACCCAGGGATGGTTTGAAGTTGGCTATTTGTCAATACCTGAAACTAGGGATGTCAACGATTCATCGATGATCGATTAATTGTCGATAAGAGATTCAATCGATTAAAGCTGTTGATGGTCGGTTAACCGATTTAATGTTGGGCTGCGTGCGGGTCATGCACAGAACATGTCAAGAGGCTGTGAGTGACGGTGACTGTATATAAATGCATCATCATTCATTCGCAATGTACAAATTAAGCTTTTAATGTGATTTACACTTTAAAAGTAGCCTACATTTAAAATAGAAACAATAAAGTTCTTCAAAATGGAAAGCAATAGAAATGAAGTAACTAAGGCATTTTCCCAGATAATGTTTCATATAGTGCACTTTGCAGGGCTGATGGACACAGGACAGGCTATTCATTCCTACAACTTGTTAATTTGTTCCTATGACTTATTAATTTGTGGCAACTGTCCATGTTTCATTAATTTTGTTCCCTAAAAAAACCCTTGATTTAACTGAAATAAGGGAACAAATTAATAAATCGAATAAATTCTTAATTCATGATTGAAATTTTCAATAAAAAAATTCAATTCCCTTGCTATGTTTACCACAGTAAGAGATGCCAAAACAGTGATTAAAAGTGAAAGAGAAAATAAACCTGTGAAATTAGAGGGTTAGACTGTGAAGATTTAGGAAAAGAAACAATGCCTGAATGTTGTTGAATTTGTGGAAATTCGTGACCAACCTGCAAACCAGAACAAAGCCACATAAATGAAGGCTAAAGGCTCGAACAACATCCAGAAGGATGGTCACAATCTAGCATTTTTCAGTTAACCTATTATTCATCTAAATAAATAAACAAAGTACTACACTTTTATACTACACTAGTCATAATCTGAGTTTATAATTTGTAAATAAATAAGTGCTGGATTCAAAACAGCAAGTAAAAGGCGATGTGACCGGCACTGACAATAGGCTACGGTTCCCTGAGCATTCAGTGATGTCACTAAACGGTGATGCCATCGTTCACAAGTTTCTGCATGGACCTAACTAGGGCACAGGTTCTCAAGCCCTGGGACAAAATGGGATGCTTTAAGGAAAATGTGTAGCCTATATACAGTCATGGCCAAAAGTTTTGAGAATTACATAAATATTAGTTTTCAAAAAGTTTGCTGCTAAACTGCTTTTAGATCTTTGTTTCAGTTGTTTCTGTGATGTACTGAAATATAATTACAAGCACTTCATACGTTTCAAAGGCTTTTATCGACAATGACATTTATGCAAAGAGTCAGTATTTGCAGTGTTGGCCCTTCTTTTTCAGGACCTCTGCAATTCGACTGGGCATGCTCTCAATCAACTTCTGGGCCAAATCCTGACTTATAGCAACCCATTCTTTCATAATCACTTCTTGGAGTTTGTCAGAATTAGTGGGTTTTTGTTTGTCCACCCGCCTCTTGAGGATTGACCACAAGTTCTCAATGGGATTAAGATCTGGGGAGTTTCCAGGCCATGGACCCAAAATTTCAACATTCTGGTACCGGAGCCACTTAGTTATCACTTTTGCCTTATGGCACGGTGCTCCATCGTGCTGGAAAATGCATTGTTCTTCACCAAACTGTTGTTGGATTGTTGGAAGAAGTTGCTGTTGGAGGGTGTTTTGGTACTATTCTTTATTCATGGCTGTGTTTTTGGGCAGAATTGTGAGTGACCCCACTCCCTTGGATGAGAAGCAACCCCACACATGAATGGTGTCAGGATGCTTTACTGTTGGCATGACACAGGACTGATGGTAGCGCTCACCTTTTCTTCTCCGGACAAGCCTTTTTCCAGATGCCCCAAACAATCGGAAAGGGGCTTCATCGGAGAATATGACTTTGCCCCAGTCCTCAGCAGTCCATTCACTATACTTTCTGCAGAAGATCAATCTGTCCCTGATGTTTTTTTTGGAGAGAAGTGGCTTCTTTGCTGCCCTTCTTGACACCAGGCCATCTTCCAAAAGTCTTCGCCTCACTGTGCGTGCAGATGCGCTCACACCTGCCTGCTGCCATTCCTGAGCAAGCTCTGCACTGGTGGCACTCCGATCCCGCAGCTGAATCCTCTTTAGGAGACGATCCTGGCGCTTGCTGGACTTTCTTGGACGCCCTGAAGCCTTCTTTACAAGAATTGAACCTCTTTCCTTGAAGTTCTTGATGATCCTATAAATTGTTGATTTAGGTGCAATCTTAGTAGCCACAATATCCTTGCCTGTGAAGCCATTTTTATGCAACGCAATGATGGCTGCACGCGTTTCTTTGCAGGTTACCATGGTTAACAATGGAAGAACAATGATTTCAAGCATCACCCTCCTTTTAACATGTCAAGTCTGCCATTCTAACCTAATCAGCCTGACATAATGATCTCCAGCCTTGTGCTCGTCAACATTCTCACCTGAGTTAACAAGACGATTACTGAAATGATCTCAGCAGGTCCTTTAATGACAGCAATGAAATGCAATGGAAATGTTTTTTTGGGATTAAGTTAATTTTCATGGCAAAGAAGGACTATGCAATTAATCTGATCACTCTTCATAACATTCTGGAGTATATGCAAATTGCTATTATAAAAACTTAAGCAGCAACTTTTCCAATTTCCAATATTTATGTAATTCTCAAAACTTTTGGCCATGACTGTAAGTAATAGGCCTAACATAAAAATAACAATTTGTTTTGTTTTTTCGTTTGAAAAATATGCTAAATATACCTGATTTACTTAAGATAACGGATTTAAACAGAAGTGTGGCTGTACTCCATATGTTCACAGAAAGAAAAGGATGACAACGCGCATTCTGTTTGTTTGCTTTATTTTACAAGAGCACAAATCTTTTCTTTTCTTCACAAATCTGTTTTTATTGTGAGTGTGCACAAATGAAAGTAAACACTTTTGCGGAAAAGGTTAATTTTTTTTATTTCGCACCGGAGCCTGGCGCACACGTATTCCACCAATGCAAACTTACATCGCAGTCTGTTCATTATCAGAATAAAATAGTCAACTAAACTAAACTAAAAGGTTACACTTGTCAGTTTAATAGACCTAGTATAACGGTTCACTCTGCTGTTATGCCAAGGACGTTTTTGCTCATATGGAGAGGATGATCTTTTCTGTCTATATGCGAATGCGTGTAAAGTACAAACCTAGTTTACATTATAAATAATAGTTTAACATTCAAATACATTGTGAATATGGAAACATTTGGATTTGTGCTGATTGAGACATGAGCAATAACCTCCAAATAAATCTAGCCAAAGCCGCGCTAGCTCGTCCTCGTCTGCTCACACGCACTGTCATGATCTAATGCACTGTATGCTGGGTTTTTAAAAACAAATAGGCCTACCGGAATGCAAAAATTCAAAGTCTGGCATTTTCCAGAACAGAATCCAGCAGGATCAAATTAATGTGAGCAACAGTGTGTTTTGCTGCACAGCACAACCCTACGCGCATCAGTCACATTTGGGATAATTTTATTTTAAATACCATAATGTTAGTTGAAAGCATTGCAATTGTGTTTTAAAATACAACATGACAAAGCCATTTAAAGAGGCGCTTTCAGCGGTCTCCGTGTGGGATAGGAAACAATCAACTAAAGTACCACGACCTTGTATTGCTGATCTCATAATTAATTTATTCATAGTTAAAAGATCGAAGGATGATCTACATCTGAATCTAAAAACATAAGAGAGAAATATTTGGTCTCATCTTCAAAAGATTATTATTATTTATTTTTTAAGATATTAATAGTTTTATTCATGAATGACTGAAAATTATCAAAGGTCACACAGTAAATACTTCTACATTGTTTAAAATGTTCAAAATAAATAATGTTCTTTTGAATTTTCTATTCATCTTAAATAGAAAAAAAGAAGAATTAAGCAGCACAACTGTAACAAAAATATTTTTTCTTAAGTAACAATTCAGCATATCAGACTTTTTTCTGAAAAAGCATGTCACTGGAATCATTTAAAAA
Source organism: Carassius carassius (assembly GCF_963082965.1). Taxonomy (NCBI): domain Eukaryota; kingdom Metazoa; phylum Chordata; class Actinopteri; order Cypriniformes; family Cyprinidae; genus Carassius; species Carassius carassius. The sequence goes on along the minus strand of NC_081759.1, from coordinate 13,936,838 downwards.
TAACAGCATCACAGGAGAAATTTTACATTTTAAAATATGCTAAAATAGAAAGCAGTGTAATATTTCACAATAATATTGTTTTTACTGCATTTTTGATCAAGCAAATGCAGTCTTGGTGGGCATAAGAAACCTCTTTCAAAAATTTTGAAATAAAAAGTGCATTAAAATAAAATATTATAAAGTTGTTGAATTCATGGGTAAACCCTGCTAGAGTCGCAGTATTTCACTACTGTTCCCTGCTGTGCTCTGCAGCAGCTCCAGAGCTCCTTTTCATTCATTATTTTTGAGTAGCATGAATGCTAAGGTTTCTTACGGTGCTGCAGCATCATATGGGCAGAGCTTGAAGTCACAGTCGCACATCAGAAGTTCAGAAATAGCTGCTGCTGGAAATGTGACATCCCATTTTTGGAAACGGTAGTCCAGCTGGAATATATGTATTTTATGCTGAATGCATGAAATCTTTTTCTGTTAATCAGTATGATGTAGGTACAGAGGTAAAATGGTTAAATAAAAATAAAAAAGTACTAATTACAAAAAAATTACTAATTAAAAATATAATCATAATAACTTTTATGAAAATTACCTGATTACTGGGTTTATTCAAGACATCTGTGATAATGGTGTGACTGGATCTCCTATAAATATTCTTTTCACACACATTCATCTTTTTTCTGCATATTCTTTTCTGGTCATATACAGAGAGCAGACCTGTGTTTTACTGATTTATCACTTTGTAATGGCAATACATATTTTATGTTCCTACATAAAAAGGTTTCAAATTATATAAATGATTATATCACCTCAAATGCCCTCTTGTGGTCTTCTGTGACAATTGCATGCTTATTGAGGAATGAGAGCTGGATCTTCTACAGATGCTCAAATGGGAATGTGGAAGTCTGTATTGTATTAATTTCATGTATATATGTATGTGTGTGTATATATATATGTATGTGTGTGTGTGTATATGTATATGTGTGTGTATATATATATATATATATATATATATATATATATATATATATATATATATATATATATGTGTGTGTGTGTGTGTGTGTGTGTGTGTGTGTGTGTGTGTGTGTGTGTGTGTGTGTGTGTGTGTGTGTGTGTGTGTGTAAGTAAATGTTGTTCTTTGCATTTTTCTCTTATCTATGAATGAAAAAAGATGATAATGATAAATGTGTTCTTGAGCTCCCTTGTAAATTGCCTTAAAAACATACTATATTTTTGATCAAATAAATGCAGCCTTGGTCAGCATAAGAGAACCCAAAGTTTGCCTTACTTGAAAGGTATAGTATATTCAAAACTATGCATACAAATGTTTGAGTTTCACATACAGTCAGAGCAGAAAGCTGCAAGAGTGCAGGGGTTAAATATTCATGTTGTCTTTGGGACTGAATGGATCTAGAGAGCTGGAAATCTAGGTCACCGCTGGCACCACTGGGGTTACCAATAAAATCTGGGTCACCTGTTAGCATGCACTGATGGTAAATGACTAAGCAAAGAAGGCTGGTAATTGGCTGTCAGGTGCTCAAATTCCACATCCAACTTGGACAGTAGTTATGATCTTAGCATTCAAATTATTACACACATCACCTTCAAGCATGAAATTTTTCTTAATATTATAAATTGTGTGTGTGTGTGTGTGTGTGTGTTTTAATCTACTCAGTCATGAACGTTGTTCTTTTTTTGTGCTTTTTTACAGAAAGAGCTCAGCCTTCCCAGACGAGGAAGTTTGTGAGTAAATCTTTGTCTTAAATTTAACATGATACAAAATTTAGTCTAGACATAAACCTGCACCCCCAGAATAACATTTTTAAATATTATTTTAAATATAATTTTCCTTTTTTTTTTTTTTATCTACAGAACAGAGTCAGGGTAGCATGATATAAACGTGTACTTATGAGAAGAAATCAATCAATTCTTACAGGCTTTGTTTTACAGTGAAAGAAAAGAGCATATCATTCTCTTGTTCATATTGTTTTTTTTTTTTTTTTTTTTGCTTTGAAGATTTTGAGTCAAAGATGTGAAACGTGCCTAGTTAGCAAAAAAATTTAAATAACAGTTTTATGTAAATTACCTTCCCAATTACTACAAGTCAAGTTGATGAGTAAACAGTTCTTTTGTTGTTCTTACATCCACATACAATATTTGCTTGTTAAAGCATGGCTTGCATTTATATTTTTACTTATTTGTTTATTTTTGGAGTTGCTCATTTGCATACAAATAATATGAAGTAAAACCTTTTTTTTTAATTGCAGCTGATTTTGGTTACAAAATGGTAATGGCATACCTGTAAATACAGCAGAGTTCTGTTTAATCTGTCATGTTGAGCTCAAGGCTTCCAGGCAATCTCTTGAACTGGGAACTGGGACCTCAGTAAACTGTCATATGCATGTTGCAACATTTATGGTAGGGCTTCATAGTTAATTGGCAATGGCATTTTTTTCCTGTGGCTCAGTGGTAGAGCATTGCGTTAACAGCTCAAAAGGTCCTTGGAACAAGCATACTGGTAAAGAAATAAATAAAAACAAAAAATGTGTAGCCTGAATGCATTGTAAGTCACTTTGGATAAAAGTGTGTGCTAAATGGATAAAAGTAAATGTAGGCATAGAATGATTATTAAACTACAATCTCTATGTAAACTGAAGTGAATTTTTGACCTTCATGGGTGTTATACAGTTGAAGGCATGAAAATGATGAAAATTGTTTCTGCTTTGAATGGTTTTTATAATATGAACTAAAGCTTTGTTTACTCGCATCTCTTTATAGGATGCATGCTCATCCATTGCATTTATTAATGAAATCTTCACTCCCTGCTTTCTATGCATTTATTAATGAAACCTCTCTCTGTTGATGATGTCTGATTTCTATGAGGGAGTATTGAGTTACACGACAAACTTATATTACTGACAGTTCAAATAAACCAATCTGTGCGTTACACCCTAGCCATTGGTAGATTTTTTTGGAGAAGAATTATAAATATATTGTCACACCCTTTGACTGTTTTTATTGTTCATCCCTCATGTGCTCTGTGTGACCTAGTTTCTGTCTTCCATTGAATATATTATTGAATTCAGGTGTGTCTTTTCTATAGTCCCTGTCTGTTCCGTTAGTGTTTGTCCAATCTACTATGTCCCCACGTGTGCTCCTGCCTGTTCTGTCCTGGATTTACCCTTGTGTGGATTTATTAAAGACTATTTCCATTAATCTTCTTTGTGCGTTTATCTCACCGTAGCATGAAAGCGGTGTGTTTCCTCGCGTTTTATTTTTATTACGTTTTCCTTTTGAGTTATTATGGTCGACCCAGAGCCAAGCCTACTACCACCCTTCTTTTAAGTTTGAGCCCACTGCTGACTGAGAACCAGAGCCAGACGAGTCATCGTCTAGGAGAGTGACAGTGCTGAGGATCGCCCCGGAGTCAGAGCCTCAATCCAGGTGCTCAAGCCGGCTGCTAGACATGTGACGGTGGAAGTGTCAGTAGGGAGCGAGGGCACGGATGAATGTCCCGCCCACTGCACTACTGCCAGGGGTGAGCTGAAGCTGTGCTCAGAGGATGATAACATGTATGCGGACATATGCCCCCTCTTCTCCCGCCTTCGTCTGAACTCTCTGCCTGCCCTGAATTATCTGTCGGCCCTGAATCATCTGTCTATCCTGAAATGACCACGGAGGTCGTAACTGAACTGTTTGTTTATATCGAACTGTCCGTCTGCCTGGAATTATCTGTCTGGACTGAACTGTATGCCTATATTATAGCAACCACGGAGGTCGTTCCCTCTTTCACTGGCGCTCACGGTGCTGGAAGTGGCCTTATGATGTGTGTGGGCACACCATAAGCTCCCTGAGCATCCAGAACTCCTGCCCAACCTCTCTTTCCCACCACCTCTGTACCAGTCCTCACCATCACCACCGCTGTCTTCTGACAGCCTGACAGGTGGGATCGCCGCGGGTCTGCTAGTCTCCATTGGCGTCATGGCTGGAGAATCCCTTATAGTCGACCAGTACTGTTTCTTTGACAGCCTATTTGATATCTTGGAAAGCAGGGTGGCCGATAGTCGATATAAAGCCCGATATATTGTTTTGATTTTAAGTTAATTAAAATTTAAGAAATTTGAAATCATTTGAAAATGGGTAATGTATAAAATAAACATACTTATGCTTAGTTGTGAAGTATTTTTCACAAATAAATAAAAATATAATTATAAAGGAAGTAAACACTGTAACCAACAGGGCACTAAGTATTCTGGGAACTTTGTGTGCATTGGGTATCATATTTTTCAAATAAAGCCTGGTAACACAAAACACCACTAACACTAAACAAAAAGGTAACACTCATTTTACATACAGCACACAGAGAAAATGACATGAATATGACAGTGGGCAAACGCATAAAGTGCAACTTAATTTGAAATCACGAGTTTAAAGCATTCAATTCACACAGAGAACACGCGATCATGCAGGATACAAATGCACACTTCACAAGATCTCACAGCTGGATTCGAAGTTTGCAAGGTTTGTGAAAATAAATTTTCATCAGTCATTCAAAGATTTGTTTAAATTAATGAGTATTTGCCTAATGCTGACTGCAAACGAGAAAGTATTATAAATGTTTGCCTTTCTATTACTTATAAAAGCAATCGTTATAATTATTTTTGTATACATTAATTCCTCTATTTAACTGTTCTATAGTATCTGATTATTAGACAGACTTCTTTCCATATTAGACAGAACTGTTAACTACGACGACAAACAAGAGGGAGAATGTGAGCACTGTGTCCTCGGGTGCTGCTGTTCTCAGCGCCATCAAAATAAAAGTATGGCATACCGTCTAAATAAAAGTCCCGCCTCAAACGCATCGACCAAAAAGAAATACTTATCGGCCGATGCCAAATATCGGGTTTTATATTGGTCGACCAGTAATCCCTTGTCTCCACTTCCAGATCCTGAAAAATGTACATTTTAATATGATATAGTTGGATATCATGCAACGTTTGTTTTCTGCCCAAGCACTTTAATCAAGTGCGATTTTTGGCTCTTCATAGTGAAATGGATGGATATTCATGGACTTGAAGGCAGAGCCGAGGGATGGAAAGTGTCTAGTATTGGGGGTCTTAGGATGGCATATCTGCTTTTTGTGGATGATACCAGTGTTTACCTGGGCCGTTTGCAATTGAGTGCATAGTGGCGAGTAAAGAAGTTCCTCAAGGTCTTTTTCACAACTGTGGGTAGGTTGGGGCATGAGATTGACAGTCAGATTGGTCTAGTGACACTGGGCCAGAGCCAGCTGTCATGGTGAAAAGAGAGCAATGCCTGAAGGCAAAGCTCTCAACTTTACCAGTCAATATGTGTTCCAACCTATGGTCATGAGCTCTTGGTGAAGAACAAAAAAAAACATGTGTACTGTATAAGCGATTTAAATTGAGTTTTCTCTGGTGTCTGGGCTGACCCTGAGAGACCGGCAGCAAAATTCTGATATCCAAGAGAGACTCAGAATAGAGCTTCTGCTCCACACCGTTTAAAAAATGGCTCCTGGATGCCTTCCAGTGGAAGTGTTCCAGGCATGTCCAACAAGGAAGAGACCCCAGGGCATACCAGGATGGATTATATCTATTGGCTGGCCAGGTGAACGCCTTGGGATCCCCCTAGATGAGCTAGAGGAAGTGGCCAGGGAAAAGGACATCCTTAGCCTGCCCTGCTGTCACCGCAACCCGGTCCAAATGAATGGACAGATTGGTCTCTGGTCTGCATCAAAATGGTCTTTATTAGGGCTGTTAATTTAACACTATAATTTAAAGATTTATAATTTAATGATGAAGAGAAACAATAAAATTTAAACAATTACCATTTCAGGTTAATTTATCACAAATTGTGTAATTAATTCTATTAATAAAACTGATTGACCGCCCTATAGTTGTAGGCCTATTTACCATTTATACAATTATAGGCATATATAATTGTATAAATTATATTATTATATTATATAAATTTTGAAATATTTAAAGTTTGGAGGAGTCAAGATAATGACAGTTCAAGAAGGGTCTGGCATATGTTTATATGTCTGTTTGGTGGTGGTGGTTGTGGCTGTTTGTGTTTGTAATAGGTCAGAGATTTAATTTTCTATATTTAGAAACCATAACAGTTGGCAGTTTTTTACGGTGACCCTGATGACTGTGTTTGGTGTCAGTTGACCTGTCAGGCATATGTGAATGTGCAATCTGTACTTTACCAAGATCACAAAATCACAGGTTGTGCAATGGTAGTTTTTAGTTTGGAAAAGTAACATTAGGAATTTACCTTTACAATATACAAGACATATTGTTTGATTGACCCCATACCACCTTGGTGTGTTTCTTCCCCCTTTTTATTATAATTATGACATACATTTATTTATTTATCCATCCATCCATCCCGCACAGTATCTGAAGTTCACAAGGGATATGTGTTAAATGTACAATTCTACAGTAAACATTTTTTGTTTGTTTGCTGGTTTACATATCCTGTTTCAGCCTGTTTTAGACATGTCACACTTTTTCCCACTCCGCAGCTCTCACATACAATGTTCACTGTTCTTTTAAAAAATATATTTATTTATGGGAAAACTGATTGCTAGTGCAGTTTCTCTGAAAATACATGCTCATCATGCCAGTTTTACGTCAGTTACGGTCCCTCGGTTAGATGTATGATAGATCCTCAGTATGTCTCAACCTGTCAGAAACAAATTAGAAGAAAAAAACAGGTCAATTAATTTTATTGGCCTTTTGCATTTATGATTTATGGCATGCTGCTGTGACGACGGCACAGGCATTGTATGATGAATGTGCTGTTACGGTTGTCTGTTAAGGGTTAGGGTTTCTGAGAGGGAGTGAGTCAATGCAATGGTCATGTGACTGGGCTCGATCAACAGTGGGATGTTGTTGAAGTGGTGGATGGGGAGATTATGGACACTCAGGTCATGCTCTCCAGATGTGTTTACTGAATGTTAATTTAGAGGTGAGTCACCCGTTTATGCATCAGTTTTGGCAGCAGCAGGTCAGTGGCCCTGAGATGAGTTTTGACTTTGACTTTTTAAACCTTATCCATTTTTAAATCCATATCCAATTATTTATTTATTTATTATTTATTTTATAGATTTCTATATAGATTTCAGTTTTAGTAATTTTAGTACTTAAACGTATTTAATTTCACTTTGCATTTCATTTAGACTACTTGCCATGGCAACGTTTCAAATTTTTGTGTAAATTTTCTTTTACCGTAGCACCACAATGTTATGATCTGTTGAAAGGGTGTTGATATGATGTTACTAGGGTGTTGGGTGGTTAGGTTTAGGTTTGATTTTTTTTATATATATTTACAAGTTTTAGTAATTTTGTTGTTTTTGTCATTTTATTATTCAATAAAAAATATTTATTAGCTTTTTTTATATTTGTTTTTTATTTCTGTTTTAGTAAATTAAAAATTTATATTTAAACCGTTTCAGTTAAACAGTGTTTCAATTTACAATTTTATATTTTGCAGTGAACTTTTTTAAATAATTTTTTTAAAATTATTATTTAATGAAAAACGCTCTAGCATTTGGACCAATCAGACACAACTATTTGATACATTTAACAAATAATATGTAACGCCTCCTCATCTAACCAAAGGGTCTTTGGACCCTTCCCCCAAAAAGGAAGCTATCACCTTAAAATGGACTGACCAGGCCGCTGGTTCCCTAGCAACCAAAGGCCCACTATCTGATAACACTAGGTTTATGTGACTAAGCAACTCTTAACCCAAGTCTCTCAGAAACAGACACATGAGACACAATGAACAACAGACACAATGCACATAAAAAGGGACTCTTCTCTAATTAATTAATTGAAAAACCTTTCTTTGTATTAATTCACATATACTTGAGGGCATTGTGTATACAATAATTACTATTGGAAAATACACAATCATTGAAATATGATGGCTTTAAGTTGACCTCTTTTAATTCCTTTATATATCCTTCTAATGCACATGTATGTTATTGTCCAATATGATGGCAGTGTGGAAAAGAAAGGGTTACAGCAATTAATGACTGTAAATAGAGGGTAATAAGTGAAGTGTGACCTGTTTAATCCCAATGGAGCAGACCCAGCATCCTCAGCTGATTGCTTCATTCCCTCATTACACATGTGTACATGCACACAATGACCCTCGAACATTCTTGAACAATCTAAAAGATCAAAGCTGTTTTGATTATACATAAAACAAATTGTCTCTTTGCTTCAGATAAATATGTCCCAGATAAATAAGTTTTGCTAATCCAGTTTCTCAGCATGAATGAGTTTGACCTAATTCAGAAAAACTGCTGCAGGTGTTTTACTGGGTTCTGTCCTTACGCCCCACTTCCTGACCGCCGGCTGCTCCTGCTTGGTCTGATGTGCTGTACACTGTCATCTGCAATTGTGTGCTCCCATGAGCCTGCCAACTGTGGACAACCATTTACTTTTCCTGAAATGCAGCCCATTAGTCTCACTGCTTTCACATTTGTGGGGTAATTGGTTTTGCCTTCACATCTAGTTTCTACACAACTCCTTGTTCAAAGACTTGTACAAACAGGCCAAATACACACTGAATGGGGAGATAAGATTGGCAAAGTTAAACTACTCTGAAAAGCTAAAAAAAAACAGCTTTCAAGTAATGACTCTACATCATTTTTCTAGAATAGCCTGAAAGCCATCACCAGCTACAGTACCCCATCCCCCAGCACTGTCATTCGAGAGACTGGTGTTGGACTACTTGAAGGACATTACTGGACCCTCTCTGGACCCCTACAGATTGCTTACCAAGCAAACAGGTCTGTGGATGATGCAATCAATATGGGATTGAACTAAATCCTCCAACATCTGGCAAACCAGGGACTTATGCAAGGATCTTGTTTGTGGACTTCAGCTCCGCTTTCAACCCCATCAGCCCGGACACCCTTCAGAACAATCTCACACAGCTCTCTGTGCCTACCTCCATCAGTGGACTTCAGGAGAAACCCCCCTGCTCTCCCCCCACTCACCATCATGGTGCACTGTGCCTGCAGTGGAGTCATTCAGGTTCCTGGGCACAACCATCTCTCAGGACCTGAAGTGGGACAATCACACTGACTCCATTGTGAAAAAGGCCCTGCAGAGGTTGTACTTCCTTCGTCAGCTGAAAAAATTCAACCTGCCACAGGCACAAATGACACGGTTTTACTCGGCTGTTATTGAATCGGTTCTGTGCTCTTCTATAACTGTCTTGTTTGGGTGAGCCAGCAAATCAGATTTAAGAAGACTGCAACGGACTGTTAGGACAGCAGAAAGGATCATTGGTGTGCACCTGCCAAGTCTTCAGGACTTGTACAACTCCAGAGTGAAGAAACAGGCAGGTAATATCATCAAAGACCCCTCTCACGGTGGCCACTGTTGCACTTCTCCCCTCAGGCAGACGCTACAGATATCTGTTCACTGGAAGATCTAGACATAAAAACTGATTTTCCCCCATGCCATCTCCAGTTTAACAGGCATCATATGAATTATTACTTGTGTTCTGTAATTCATTGCTGTAAATCATTCTACATCATTAATCATTGCCTTTCTCAAGTATTATGTAAATACATATGCATATATCTATTATTTATACAGTTCTGTATAGAGTAAATTTAATCGATACATAAATCAATCTACTGTTCCAGATTCTACACATTATTTATTGCTAAGTCTTGCTAAATGTATTTTTATTTTTTGTTCTCATGTCAGATGTGTATGCAGGGCCGTCGCTAGTGGGGTGAAAGGTGGTGACGATTATGGGGCCCACGGTGAGGGGGGCCTCAACGATCTCAACTGACTGGCTAAGGCCAGCCTAAAAAGTTGATGGGCCACTGGTGTGTGTCGTCACGATAGATTATCATTTTCACATGTTTTAAGTTTTGCCAATTTAAGCATTCAAAAGAGCTGAAATCATTCAAACACAAGACTGAGTATCAGAAAGCCGCGTCTCACGGACAGCAACACCGAACCGAGCTCTCCTTCGCATCCTCCTGCACATGAACGAACAAATACAAATCGCAGTTTAAACGTGCGAACAGAAAAAGACGTGAAAAAGCCCAATTCAGCACTGGCGCGCAGTGTTCTGTGCGCACAGGCCGCATGCAGAGAGATGCGTCTTAAAGACCATGAACACTGAATTTGCCTCGTCTTGCTCTTGTACCGACAAATACTTACAAAATGATACCTGTCTTGGAGAGTATGATCGAAAAAAATTATGTCTTCAGTTAAAGTAAACAGTGGAGAAAGAAATCGGATCTGTAAAATTATAACGGATGCATTGTCTCTTAAAGTGACTGCTCCTAATTTAATTTTAATGTTAATCCAAGAAAATGAAAGCCAGAAAATCACTTACTGCTCTTGACGGAATTACTTTGTAATTTTAACAAGAATTAATGCACAGACAAACCTAAAATTATTCAGACAACAGATATAATTTTTTTTATATTTTTATTAGTGGGTGCAGGACACTAGTTCATTTGAGTACAGCAAAATAAACTGAACTGTGAAATATTATACCCCAAAATTCTTCATACTGTGGACTACCAGTGAAATTGATAATTTTTGGTCCCAATTTGTTTTTATTCAGACACTTTGACCTGACCATGTTTTGCTTAAGTGTCTCTTTTTAAATTGCTAATTAACCATAGAGTGAAAAATATTAAACATTGCTTGGTAATTGGTCAACAAAGTATTTGATTGTTGTGTAAATATTATTATTTCCCGTCTTGAAAACTGTGTGGGTATTAGTGGTTCTGTCCTGGAATGGTGCAAATTACTTACTTGAATAATAGAACTTTCTCAGTTTGTGTGGATAGGAGCTCATCTTCTTAATCAATGTTGACTTGTGGAGTTTCTCAAGGTTCTATCCTAGCTCCAATTTTATTTTCATTGTAAATGCTCCCGTTGGGTTCTATTTTTAATAAGCACAAAGTGTCGTTTCATTGTTATGCTGATGACACGCAAATTTATGTGCGTTTTAAGCAAAATGACAACCAGATCCTGAATGCTTTAATTGCTTGCCTCTTTGATATTAAGGCCTGGATGTCTCTTAATTTTTTTAATCTCAATGAGAGTAAGACTGAGGCAATTGTGTTCGGTTCTTTAGCTGTATCTGGCAACATACAGCAAATGCTGGGTGATCTGGCTGCATATGTCAAGCCCTCTGTAAAAAATGTGGGTGTTGTGTTAGATTCTGCTTTGACTTTTGATAAGCAAGTAAATGCAGTAGTTAAATCAAGTTTTTTTCAGCTCAGACTCCTTGCTGAGGTGAAGGGTTTTTTAACTTGTGCTGAGTTTGAGAGAGCTATACATGCTTTTATCTCTTCTCGACTACACTACTGCAATTCAATGTATATTGGTATTAACCAATCATGTATAAATCGCCTACAAGTGTTGCAAAATGCAGCTGCCAGAGTTTTGACTGGCACTCGCAAATACAAACATATAACTCCCATCCTACTCTCTTTGCAATGGCTGCCAGTCCATTTTAAAATAGAGTTTAAAATTTTACTTTTTGTTTTTAAGGTTTTAAATAGTCTGGCACCTTCGTACCTTTCTGATCTGTTGAGTTTACACAGTCCAGCTTGATGTCTAAGGTCATTGAATCAAAAACTCTTATTGGTCCCTAGATCTAGGCTGAAGAGAAAAGGCGACTGGGCTTTTGCCATAGCCGGCCATAAATTGTGGAATAGTCTTCCAATCTCTTATTAGAACAATTGAAACGGAATCTCTTTTTAAAACAAAGCTTTAAGCCTACCTCTTTGAGAAGGCTTTTAGTGTATGAGCCTACAGCAGTCTATTATGTCTAATTATTATTTGTTTCTCTATGTATTTTTCTTTTTAAATTATATTGTTCAGCACAATGGTCAACCATCGTTGTTTTATTGTGCTTTATAAAAAATAATAATAATAAAAAAAAAAAAATCCATTACACACCTTTTTATCAAAGTTTTCTGACATTATCAAGATTAATTTATTCTGTCACAGTTTAACTCTGAGTTCTTGTTCTATTTTATTACCATGTTCTAAACTATAGCTGATAAACTATGATAATGTAAGAAATGTTGAAGGTGTCTGAATAAATTTTGGTTTGACTGTATATTTTATTTTACACTGAAGACTATGTGGTGCTATTTTATTATTCAGTTTATGTACTTGGACACTTACAAACTTTAACAAGCTTAAACATAGTGTAAATAGCACAAATAAATAAATAGAACAGAGATACAAATTAAACAATTTCAAACAGGGTCCACTGGTACAACATGCACCGGGGCCCCGGAAACCCCAGCTACGGCCCTGTGTGTATGTATGCATGAGTCCTTAGCCATCTTCAAGAAATGTCTAAAAACACATCTCTTCCATCTACACTTGACCCTCTATCACTAGAACTTTAGAAACACTTTAGTATAGGGACCAATTCTCACTATTTACTAGTTGTTAATTAGCATGCCTTTTGGCTATTTATTAGTACTTATAAAGCACATATTCTGCATGACCATATTCTACATACCTAATCTACTCAATACCTTAACTTAACTACTTTACTAAGCAATAATTAGGAGATTGAGGCAAAAGTTGTTGTTAATAGTTAATTAATAGCAAGAATAGCAAGAAAAAAAGCAGAAAAAACAACAACTTTGATTGCTTCTATTGCCTTTATTTCTAAGTTGCTTGGCATAAAAGCATCTGCTAAATTGCTAAATGATTAAATGTAAATTTTCATTTTGTTGTTTGCCTGAGCACTTGAAAGATTGTCCAGCATTACAGTAATATCAGTTTGCACTCAAGCACATATTGCAGAAAGTACATATGCAAATCAGCATATATGTGCACCCATGAGAGTGTAAGTGAATAGGGGTTTTGTTGTTGTTGTTGTTGCTGCTGCAAGAATTAGTTATGATCCTCTTAATTTTGTTGGCACCCTTGTTTCAAAGTACATTTCAGATGTGATGTATGTATTCAAACATGATGTTGCAATAATTGGTTAGTAATGTTTTCAAGTATGCCATTTATCACAATCTTCATCTTAATTTATCTTAATCTTTTTTGCCATTTCCTACATCATATAGGGTTTTGAGGAATATGTCTCATTTTACTGGAGCATATTGATGTTGCCAAGCAGAAGGACACATGTGGTTTCAGGTCTGATGCCTTTTCCCCGTTTTTGAGTTTTATTAGCAGGTCTTTAGCAGAACTCGTGTTAAATTGCTTGTTAAATCTTGAGCTCATTATAGCAGCGGTCTCCAAGCACCTTTGTCCCTAGTGAAACTCAGTGCCTGGTACAGACTAGTGCAATATAATCACAAGATTTTTTTTCAAGGCATTCTAGAACATTTATGTTTTGTCGTATTCATTAAAGCAGAGTTATTCAATTAAAGGTCCAAGATGACCAGTGTTTATATTTCATGGATAATACTTTTTTGGAATAGTTACTGTAAATTTTCGTCTCCAAAGCAGTGTTATCTTAGAATTTTTCTACAAGAATATACAATATTTCAACAGTTAGATGTGATTGTTGAAAGGTAAGATAAAATGTTTTATCAGGCTATTTTATATCTCAATACCTGCATGGCAGGAGGCCATATGACTGAGAAAAGATACTGTACGATGTCTAGGGCTTTTCTCTTGAAGTCTGGACCATATTTTTAATTTCTTTAAATTGAATATCTAATCAAAACAATGCACATAATAATCGAATAACTCTCGCTGTCAAGTAGGAAACAATAATTTCAAAGTTTGTCTTTTCTTGCCATCTACACTTTATTTTTATTTATTTATTTTGCTGTTCATTGTGTTTCTGCTACTTTTGTACAACCCTGAGCAGTTGTGGTGTGTAAAGATTTGTGGTTTTGTTTCGCTGCTCCCTTTGAACTGTTAAAACTGTAAAAATGTTGCTACTAATAGTTATGTCTCATAGTCCAGCTAGGAACCAACGAAACCTACAAGGAAATGAAAATGTTAATTTTGAACAGTTTTAGTGCACTTCAGTGGTAGTCCAAGTTATAAACTCCCACCTCCAAATTTCTGTTTTACTCTGTTCTAAATTTAGCGCAAGTTCTTCCTTCAGTTGAAATCTGTGGAATTTTTTTGCCCCTTTTATTATCTGGCAAGTAAAACCAAAAGCCTTATTGCTTAGAGAAATAACAGCAGATGATTTGAGATATGATTCAAATCTGTAGCAGCTGTGCTGGATGAGTTACACACCAAAGATTAATTCTTAACTCTTATCTATGCAAATCTTTTATATTTGCCTTAGCAACTAATGAGGTGTCTCCACATCTTGTTCTTGGGTCCTCTTTGTTCTTTTGAGGCATTTATTGCTTAATTTGCACCTTTATTTTGAAAATTGACAGTTATGCTGCAGTGTAATGTGGGAAAAACACCAACAACATGAATGATGGTCAACAACCCTGCTGCAGTTAGGAAGTGCTGCATGTAGTGTAGACTCCTCTGACTGTACTTTGCTGACGTAAGTCTCCTTCCTCAGTGGAGGAGGGGTATTAGATCTGTTTAGTGCTGGTGCATAACAGACAGGGGAGGGGAAAAGCATTGTAGCCCAGCCTCCCTGCCCTCCACAGGCAGTTGACGATCACATCTGACAGCTCTGGGTGGAAGTTGAACGGCTCATAGCGCGGGGTCCCCAGTATCTACTCCTCCCCTGTGAGCGGCTCTCAGCTGCTTTTTCTGCACCAGAGCCTGGCTTTGGCTCTTTGTCAGCGCATGGGGGTGCGAGCAGACGAGCGGCGTGAATATATCATGTACACAATAGAGTGAACGAGTGCAGCGCGACCATGAAAGCCCAGCGGGAGAGGCTGAGGATTCCGGGGTTGACATTGGAGTGAGTATTTTCCCTTCTCTCTCACGTCTTCTCTGGCTGGGATGACAGCAGACTGTTTATCTGCAGTGTGTCTGTCACTGTAGTGGTGACGGCACATCTGAGCTGAGCAGTGCAGCATTACCACAGTAGCAGTGTCTGCGGCATGTGTTGAAGGGTAAATATAGGTTTGCTAGCTTGTGTAGGTCCAGCTGGTGTCCCTTTGCGGCAGCTTTGCATGTCATTTTCATGGAATGAGCTCATGTTTGGATAAATGACAATGATGCTAGATCAATACAGGATCATCTTCTAGCCACGGCTTGTCAGACTAGAGCCAGAAGGACTTGCGCAGCAGCTGGGTGACCTGCCTTTCTGTTTTGTTATGCTGACATCTCGTCTCGCAGCATTTATAGCTTTTGATCACCATTGCTTACTAAATTAACTGGTTAAATGCAGAAGGCCTGTTTGTTGTCGACCTGTTAGCAGGTCAAAGACGCCACCATACTTTAGTGTTTGGTGCAGCTACGTAAACTGTTAATCTCTCGTCATACTCGATTGGCCATTGATGTTTTGATAAGATGAGACGCCTTTTGTTTTTGTTTACATGGGTCGCAAGAGATGCATGTTTGCGGCTGTGATCAGGAGTTGCATCATGGCTGCTGTTGCTAAGGATACAGATACATGCGTATCTCCTGGACATGTCAGCTCAGCAGTTTCACCTGACATGTTTAGTTTCTCAGCAAAAGCAATGCTTGACAAAGGCATGATGTTTGTAGATTAACATTTATTTTTGTGAATGTTTTAATGTTAATTAAATTGGAATATGTGGCCAGTCTGTATACTATCAACAAGTATACAATAAAACAAAACAAAACAAAACATTTGATGCATAGGCGATGGAATGAAATGGACCATTGTTGTGGCAACCTCGTCGCAAAACGGTGTCTTACCCAAAATTCCTTCAACAGTCATGCATCTGCTCTGTGGTTAATGCATGCCAGTGTGTGTATGTCTCTGCACTCATAAAAGCTCTCAACTTCAAAAACTACATCCCGAGAGAGACTGTTCTTATACATGATGAACATTCACAAAACTCAATTTGACTTTCAGCCTCACTCCACGAAGCTTGAGCCCAACTCCCACAAGCCCTTGCAGCCCATGCAGCCCGCTGCACGCATTTCATTTTTGGAGGTAAGCGCGTGCTTCTTTTACATGGCCATTTTGTTTTGAGGCTTACCGTGTTCAAGGCTCCGTGTTTTCCCCCACTGAAAATGAAAGCATGGAGTTCAGTGATCGAAAACAACACAGGGTCTTTATTCATTTACCTCTTTTGAGTTTTATTATTTTTACATTTGAAATATTTGAATGGGATTTTATTGTCTAAAACGGTGGGAAATAGCTTTGTTTCTTGTGCTTCTATAACGTTCTTATATTCACCCTCTTCCCCCAACCTTTTTGGTGAGTCACTCATTCGCCCTCTTTTATGTGATAAATAGGATTTGCTGCTTTGGCCATTGAACATTTTGGTGGAAAGAGCTCTGCACCATTTCTGGTGGAATCCAGGTCATTTCAAAAGATTAAAAATGAGGAACTGTGGCAGCAGTTACTTTCTACGGAAAAGTCAAAGGAAGCATTTTTGAGAAAGGAAGACTTTATGAAAAGTATGTTTTTTATGCTTGATAACACCGTAAATTAACCAATTGGAAAATATTGGGGTTTTATCTTATTATCAGAATACATTTCATAAGGAGTTTACACAAAATGCATTAATTTGCCTTTAAAAATACATAAATACATTTAGACATTCTAATTTACATTACATTACATTATTACTTTGAAGCAAGTATGGTCACTTTGTGCTTCATGAATATGCATTGGAGCTCTTGACAGTGAATGTGTGTAGTCACAAAATCAGAAACCCCTTACTTTGAATTTGATCACAAATGGTCACCGTCATGGTCAAATGTTCACAGCAAAGTGTTTGAGCTCACACACTTGTAATCAGATCATTCAGGACAGGTTTTAAGACCAGGTATAAACATTACTATTGATTGCTTGAATCTACTCTCATTTCTTGAGTGAAAATTGACCATCACATTTTGTTGAAGATTCCTTTTTTTCACAATTTTGCTTCCTTTTTGCTTATTGCTATATGCTTTGTGGCCTTTTCTAGAATCCTATATTTTAAAAAAACCTGCGAACAGCACAGCCAATCTGCTTTTGCTTGTCATCAAGTAAGTCTTTGGCTTGCTGATTAAATGGGTCATTGAGCTGTTTGAACTAGTTTGATTAGTTGGTGTTTACACACAATAGTTGTGAAACTGTTTAGATGATAAAGAGGTCATGACTGCATTACAGAACATAAATACGCATGGTTTCTGAAAAATAATATTAAAAGTCTTGAGTGCAAAATCCATTCCTTGATAAATTTTAAAATTGTATTATGCTTTGAATTACCAATACAAGTATCCGCTTTGTTTCCCCAAGAATTGTGAAAATGCTGAAAATACTGAGTTTTGTGTTTTGCTTACACTTGGGCGTACAAGCCTTTCAAAGTCTTCCCCTATGGAATGATATTCCGGACTTTATTCAAAAGGAATTGCAAATTGTATTTGCAATTGCGTTTTCAATTTGTGGACGCATAAAATGTGACATAATCCAAATGCAAATGCAAATTGCGCATTACCGTTTGCATTTTCATTTAAGCGAAAGCGCACAGTGTCTGCCAAATTTAAAATGGAAATGCAAAGTCCGTTTGCAATTGTGTTTCCCATATCTTACGAGCTATGAGCCTGTCATATTAAAATAGCAATATTAATAACCACATTTGCCTTTTCACTCTCTCTGCACTGTGCATGTAAACTGCCAAAACTCAAATGGAATCGCAATTCGCATTTGAATTTCCAACGTCTACACGGAAACCTGTCAATCAAGTGACAAGTTACGGTGTTATCTGGTGACCAACTTCCTGGTTCAGGTCTCCGCTGCAGATGTGCTGGAACGACGGCAGCAGATTCGGCGATTCTGAAAACACAAAGTGACGCGATATTAAGTGTTTAATAAATGCAGACTTGCTCATTGCATGATTCAGATATTCTTGTAAAGATTACAAGTTATTAGTATGATCGCCCGTTTCGCGGCTGAAGTAAGATAAACAAAAAAATAAAATAAAGTACGTCTGTGTTGGCGCGGGTTTCGAACACGTGCTAAAAGACGGTGCGCCGCAAGACGACAGTCACGAACCACCAAGCTACCGATCTACACGGAATCAGCTCTCCAGATCTCTAGATTCAAGACAGGACTCTCGGCTTCACATCATGCAGCTGCTGAATCAAGGAAATGTGACCGTGTTAACTTGTGACCTGTGTTTACCTATTATGAAAATAAACCATAGCAGAACACTGACTACATTTTATGGTTCATGATGTTAAAGAACATTTCATAACGTCTCAGACAACTGTACATTTGTCGCTACTGTGGTTTAATTATAAACACTTATCGTTAACTCCTATTTACCATAGTAAAAACATGGTACATTTTAGTATGATCGAAGATACAAAAATTCTACTAGAACAGACTTGTATATGTGCATTCCCAGAAGAGATGAGAAATGGATCCGTGTTCAGCACCACAAAAAGAACATAGTGTCAATACCAGGAAACATCTTTTTTAAGTAAAGCTTCACAGGATAGAAAAGATGAAGTAATTTGTAAGACACATCCTTAACCTTATTGGTTATTAAGTATTTAGATGACAAAGTCTTATTAATTAATAATTATTTATTACCGTCGACTGTGAGTGACATCACTTCCCAATGCAAACACGCCCAATTGTTGCCAGAGTTGAATTGATTTCCCCTGCTCAGAGAGTAGGGAGCAATGAACAATTAGAACACAGTTCATGCACGGAGTTCATTTCTAACGAGCTGATTATCTGAATCAGGTGTGTTAACAAAGAGAAACGTGCAAAATATGCAGAGCAGTTGGGCGCGAGGACTGGAATTGAGAACCGCTGCTATAAGAGGACATTTTGCCTCCAGAGGAACGTTGGGTGATGTCAAGTGATTTTGAAACATGACATCTTCAAGCTACTCCCCTTCACCTTTACCAGTGAATATGTTCATATTCGTTTTGTTCATATTACATTGAGTTGTATATACACATTATTGGAATTAAATTAATTTGACAGACAGCATTCTGTCAACATCATTGGTCAACATCAGACAGCTGATGTTGACCAAGCTAGCGCCAACCAACGTAACCAGAGCTGCCAACTCTCACAAGCATTCACCGTGAGACACACGCAATTGACTCTTTTCACACGCTTTCACGCCACACATTCTCACGTACAGAAAAACCACGAAGCAAAGAGGACACGGAGACCAACAGATTAGACAGAGCAGGTTACTTATGATATAAAAATATGGGTAAGTTATAGCTAGCTAATTATCAAACGCAGCTACGGTTAGCCATCGCTAACATTAGCACGTTTATAGAACAGCCTTCGATACATTTCTATGTTATAACTTCCCGAAAAAAAATACACAAACATATAAAACAAACTTCTAGCGAAATACTAACAGCATCTAACTTACCAATCCAAAAGAAATGTTGCAAGTTCGGTGTCGAACCTCATTTCTTTCAGGTCCATCAGTTGTCTCCAGCGATTGAAAGCAGTGCCGATGTTTACTCTGGTTCGGCTCCTTTTCTTATCGGATTTGATTTGTGTTTCCGAGCGCGGTTGTTTCCCTGTAGCGGGTGGTGGTCTCTTGCCAAGGGCTTCAACCATCCTTCCGCTTGATTGACATCAGGTTAGATTATGCCCACAAGCCGTGCGAGTTATTCGTGTATTGCAGGTTGGCTGGTGGTTATGTGGCCCGCATACCGCCTCCCATGGCCGAATCTGGTATTACGACACCTGTCGGGCCGGGGCTAGTAATGCTACTGCTAATTAAGGTTGATATCTCTGCAGCACTATAACTTTACATTTTTTTAATGACATCATCACCCTTATTTCTTCTCATACTTTTGATGCGTGTAGGTAATTTTTTAAATATTTTTAGCTCAATTTTTGCACATGGCACCTTTAAATAGCCAAAATGTGCTTTTTTACTGTTTTGTCTTGCTTTTCAAAGAAAAAATCAATTACAAAACAAATATTTAAAAACACTGATTTGTTTTTATTTTTTTTTTACTTTCTAGCAGACATTTATACCAACAAGGCACAGTTTAACTTACAACCCGAATTCCGGAAAAGTTGGGACGTTTTTTAAATTTTAATAAAATGAAAACTAAAAGACTTTCAAATCACATGAGCCAATATTTTATTCACAATAGAACATAGATAACATAGCAAATGTTTAAACTGAGAAAGTTTACAATTTTATGCACAAAATGAGCTCATTTCAATTTTGATTTCTGCTACAGGTCTCAAAATAGTTGGGACGGGGCATGTTTACCATGGTGTATCATCTCCTTTTCTTTTCAAAACAGTTTGAAGACGTCTGGGCATTGAGGCTATGAGTTGCTGGAGTTTTGCTGTTGGAATTTGGTCCCATTCTTGCCTTATATAGATTTCCAGCTGCTGAAGAGTTCGTGGTCGTCTTTGACGTATTTTTCGTTTAATGATGCGCCAAATGTTCTCTATAGGTGAAAGATCTGGACTGCAGGCAGGCCAGGTTAGCACCCGGACTCTTCTACGACAAAGCCATGCTGTTGTTATAGCTGCAGTATGTGGTTTTGCAATGTCCTGCTGAAATAAACTAGGCCTTCCCTGAAATAGACGTTGTTTGGAGGGAAGCATATGTTGCCTTTATATACTTTTCAGCATTCACAGAGCCTTCCAAAACATGCAAGCTGCCCATACCCTATGCACTTATGCACCCCCATACCATCAGAGATGCTGGCTTTTGAACTGAACGCTGATAACATGCTGGAAGGTCTCCCTCCTCTTTAGGCCGGAGGACACGGCGTCCGTGATTTCCAACAAGAATGTCAAATTTGGACTCGTCTGACCATAAAACACTATTCCACTTTGAAATAGTCCATTTTAAATGAGCCTTGGCCCACAGGACACGACGGCGCTTCTGGACCATGTTCACATATGGCTTCCTTTTTGCATGATAGAGCTTTAGTTGGCATCTGCTGATGGCACGGCGGATTGTGTTTACCGACAGTGGTTTCTGAAAGTATTCCTGGGCCCATTTAGTAATGTCATTGACACAATCATGCCGATGAGTGATGCAGTGTCGTCTGAGAGCCCGAAGACCACGGGCATCCAATAAAGGTCTCCGGCCTTGTCCCTTACGCACAGAGATTTCTCCAGTCTCTCTGAATCTTTTGATGATGTTATGCACTGTAGATGATGAGATTTGCAAAGCCTTTGCAATTTGACGTTGAGGAACATTGTTTTTAAAGTTTTCCACAATTTTTTTACGCAGTCTTTCACAGATTGGAGAGCCTCTGCCCATCTTTACTTCTGAGAGACTCTGCTTCTCTAAGACAAAGCTTTTATAGCTAATCATGTTACAGACCTGATATCAATTAACTTAATTAATCACTAGATGTTCTCCCAGCTGAATCTTTTCAAAACTGCTTGCTTTTTTAGCCATTTGTTGCCACCGTGCCAACTTTTTTGAGACCTGTAGCAGGCATTAAATTTTAAATGAGCTAATTAAGTGGATAAAAGTGTAAAATTTCTCAGTTTAAACATTTGCTACGTTATCTATGTTCTATTGTGAATAAAATATTGGCTCATGTGATTTGAAATTCCTTTAGTTTTCATTTTATTAAAATTTAAAAAATGTCCCAACTTTTCCGGAATTCGGGTTGTAAATTAAAATGAATAAGTTAGTAAACCAATAGTTTTTGGCCATTTTTGAGACCGCTTTCTTGATTCAGTTATTTCAGTTATTTCATAATTCAGTTAATTATTATTATCGTTAATATTTTCTTACTTTTTTAATAAACAAAATTCATAAAAATGTTACTGAGCAACTGAAGAGTAACACTGTTTCAGCGCAGATTTTCCTCGTGCTATTGATTTGAACCCTGGCTAACAAGCATAGCACTGCAAACTCGTACAGCACTGTCAGAATACAGGCAATTTTTGCATGTTTAAGAAAGCATTATGCTTTGCAGTTTATTTAATTGTCAGGGGCCATTTCATGATTTCAGTCATCATACTATATTGATCGTGTCATGTCATTGTTCGGTAGTCCTATTTAGACGAATACCAAAAGAGTTTTTTTTTTATTTTATTTTTTTTTTGCAATTTTCAGCTGAATAAATTTCGGTTGCCGAATATTTGGTGCATCCCTACTCTGAGCTTTATATTCTAAGAAAGATAACTTGCAGTTGGTTGAATCAGACCACTTCTATTGTTTTTAGTTCATCCTTTCCAAATTGGAGCACCAAAAACAGTGTATACAGATATAGAGCACAGGCTGACACAGAAGAGAGGAGGCTTGGCTTGTTCCCAGATTCACGTTTCTATAGGTTACTGGCCTTGCAGGAAGAGATAAGAGGTCATGAGACTCAAGTTGTGACATAACTGAGCTAGACTTTGCTCACTTCATGTGTGACCAGTTTCCTTATGATTATGTCCATATCTGAAGCACTCTTTGAAGGTTTGATTAGTTGTCTGCATGCCTGGTTTAGTCGTATGCTGTTTTAGGCTTGTCCCAACTTGTCCCCTCATAGTGACATCCTTTGCCTCACACCTTAATGGCTAGCTCTGCATTCAGCGGTTAATTGTCAAGGGCGAGTGGCCCCTTTCCACTCCTCCAACTTCATCTGTCATGTGCCAGGGAGGTTGGGCCTCTCCATGTCCCTGCCTGCCAAAAGAGCAGATTGAAGAACAGAACAGGAGGAGATCAAAGGTGCTGAAGTGGAAGAGAGAGGGTGGTTTTCTTCATACGGTCCAGAGAAGGGAAAAAAGGAGAGGGGTGCAGGACTTGCACATGGTTATGTTTGAAAAATTCGATTTCAGATGGTCCGATGGGTTCTGGAGTGGGGCCAGATGGGGAGAGCCATGATTGCATTCACTGCGTCGCCTGCTGATGTTGCATTGCTGCTCTGACTCACGCCCCCCTCCTTTCCTTTCCTCTCCCCTCCCCGCCTCAGGATGTGGTACGGTAGGTGCCTGTTACATGATATGGAGTGTGCCTGAGTCTCAATGAGTCTACGGGATAGCAGCAGAGCTGTGCGACTTTCATATCAAAACAAAAAGTCATCTTGCTGGAAACGGTCCTGTCCCTCTGTCCCAGAGGCACCCAGCGTTTGAGCAGTAGCGGATATAACCTGAATAGAAAACAGCTCGGAGATTTCACACTCTTCGATTTAGGACACTTCAAAGGACACACTGTCCCCCTTGATAGCCTGTGTATGCTGCAGAGAGCAGCAGATGTGCATGGACAAACCTCTGTAGTGACAGAGCGTCGAGCTGGTAGGAATTGCCAGGACTCTTGCGTTGGGTGCCTACTTCTCGTGGAAGCCAGACTTTTTTCCTCACTCTCTTTTCCAAAACAGCTCAGAGCACTTCGGGGGCATGACTTTGGGACAATGTCCGACTCCAGCTTATGGACTCTACTCTCCAACTTTTCTATGCCTCACTTCATTGGTGGAGCAAGATTACGCCGCTCCAAAAGGTAACCGAGTTGATTGCATTACTTTCGTTTTGGTTTTTAGGTTGGGTAAACCTTTGTCAAAATTTAAGTCAGTTGAGTTTAGACAAGAACAGTATGGTAATGCAGGTGCTGTGTTTTCTATTGTGTTAGATTTCCGTTGTGAATGTTGAACTGGAGTACCTCTTGATTGTAATCAGGGCGTTATTGTTCAGTCCATGCAGCAGTCACAAAAGATGTTTACGTACGTGTGTAATTACTGTGCATTTGCCTAAATATGCATGTTGAATGTGAGGAAAATGGATTGTTCTCTAAATCCTCCTCAGAAGAGCTGGGAATCTCAATGTTATTTGACAGATACAGTTGGATACACTGCTCTTGCAGGAAATGCTGAAGTTGCGCCGTATCATTTTTACCTCTCATGTGACAAGATCAAACCTTCACCAAAAGGCCAACCAGCCATGCTGTAGATATCTCTGCTAGCAAACATTAATGTTCATTTCTGCTTGTGTTTTTCCATCTTGTGCTCTTTTTAATCCTAGGAATGACCTATTTTACCATTGATGATACAGATGATCCAATTAGGATCATCAGACTGAGTAAATCAAACTGAATCTATCCTTTATGTTGAAATAAATTAGTTGTAGTGAACATGCAAAGAAAATATAATTGTGCTTTCTTCACAGTGCTGTTTATAAGTTTGTACTGGGTGGAGGTTTCAGTAATGAGTAATATCTTTATCTGTAATAACTTTGATAATGGCACTCGCTCAGCTGTTACACCACTAGCAAAGTGGTGTATTCCTTCTGTGTTCAGTAGTAAAGTAATATAAGAACTAAGTTTTATGCTGTGTATATACTAACGAAATGCATGATATGTCCATTTGTCAAAGAATTCTTCATAATTTATAGTACTGACCTTGATTTATGCTCTCAAATCTAAAGTTCTTGCTTTCAATCATGTTTTTATAGCTTTCTTTTTGTATCTGACAATAGTGGACCTAATATCTGCAGTATTCTGAAATGTTGGCCATGAATAAAACCATCATGTCGTTGACATGAGTAAGATAAGTGCCACTTGTACAGTAATTTAGTAATCAGAGCTTTCTTTTTTTAATTTTTGTATTGAATGGCCTGGATATGTATAGTTGCACAAATCGTACTTCCAAGAAATGTTTAAAAGTTTAAACGTTACTGGATGTTTTGCTGGTGCTTGATAAATTGAACGTTATATATAAGTATATATTTAAGTTTGTTTAAGAAAGGGCAGACTAAGGCCAAGCCGATAAAACAAGATCATTAAAGAGACGGCTTTACAATAAGCCTTTGTAAAGTGTCTGTAAATGCCTGAATGATTAGTCAGTGATGAAAGCAAAATGTCTGCTTTCAAGTGGCAAAACAGGGACTGATCCTTGATTCAGTTATTACGTTGCTTGCAGTCATTTCTGTGTGGGTTTTCTTTCAGATGTATCATAGAGCTATTGCATTTTTTATTATAGCTATACAGCAAGAAGTGCAGAGCTGAGCACTGTCCATTTCTAATCTGCCTGTGCATAGCAATTGTATAAATAGCAAAATCTGATCCTCTTTAACTGAGCACCCATGAACCAGATATCTTTCTGAATCATGCTACAGATTATAAGGTGTCATATCATGACAGGACTTTCCTTGCTCTTTTAAAGTAAAGGTATACTGTTAACTTTCAAATTCTTAAAACTCTTATTACCAGTTTAAAACAACATTTGCTGCAAAAAAAGCTTATGACATCTTAACATCATAACAATAAGCTCACTACAGTACAATATGACTGGCCATGTTTGCATACTCAAGTTACATGTCTCTACATATCTGAAGTCCAAAGGTTAGATGGAAGGTGGAAAATGGTCACCTAAAATGAAATTGCATCTGTGTTTAGTGCAACAAACATCAACTAACACAAGTGGGCTTCTAGAGAAAATATTAAAACAAGAATGGTGCACATATAGTATGATATGTAAGATATGGCTCCTTTAGAGTGCTTCTAAATTATTATTTGATTCATTGCCATTTTCCTTACTTGACATTTGATAAATTTTTTCCCCCCGTTTTCCATCTGCATTCAGGAAAATTACTTAAATTGTCTTCTATTTTCTTGAATATGTAGACAAATGTCCCATTATTCAGTGGTTTGTTCTGTTTCTATATGTTGTATGAATCATATTCTCTTTTCATTTTAGAAGTGAAGGTCTTTCCTGAGTACTTAAGATTGTTGCCTAGTTCATAGTTCACTAAAAGCTGGAAAGTGTTTGTTGGTTTACTAAAAATCATGCACTTTTACAGCTAATGTGAGGGAACTCACTAACTCAGAGAGGAATATCCAACTGTCTTAACTTTCCTGCCCATAATAAGCTTTGGCCAACGCTTATTTCTCATGGCCTTTTCCTTTATCAATTAATTAGTGTTTTCAAGAGAAAAAGGAAAAATGTAGGGTCACAGAGACAGTTAAAGTCATTGTTCACACTAAAAGTTGCATTCCATGCAAAAGAACAGCCTGGACATTCTGTTAAATATCTCTTTGAGTGCTCCTCAAAAAAATAAAAAATAATAATAATAATTAAATGAGTATATAATGATTACATAATTAAAATTTTTGGGCAAACTATTCCTTTTACACCTCCATGAATGTGATCGATTCACTGACAGCTGCTCATGATTCAAGTAACGTTCTTTATTAAATATGTTGTTAGAGAAAGTTTTATTCCAAATGCACCACACATGAAGTGGTTAGCATGGTCATTTAAAATTACTTGGATATCATCTTTGCAAAAAAAAAAAAACACAGTGTGTGTATGTGTATATATACACACATATATATATATATATATATATATATAGTACAAACTTGTCTTAAACATATCCTATTTGTTCAGAAATAATGTAAAATAAAAATGCAAACTATTTCTTAGCTAAAAAAAAAACTCAAAAAGTCAAGGCAATTCAAATTCAAAATGACAAAATATAACACCAGTAGTAAGCTATTATTAACAGTAAATTTTTTGTAAAAGCAGCGACACAACAACAACAAAAATAACAGCACCTTTCAACCTGTCACTTTCAATGTTAAAATGAAATGTCAAACATACCGTAATAGTTCGGAGTAATAGCCATTTTTTTCCATTGTTTCTTTTTTTTATGTAAACATACACTTGACAGACAGAGCAGTGTTACAGTAAATGAAATTTGCTATTTACTTCTATGCAGATCATATATAAAATCAGTTATCTATAATGATACTTTCAAATCTATAGTGATATATGAACCGTGACCGATGCAAAATATGCACAAAGTATTGATACATCTCTGTTTTTTTGTGCCAGTGTGACCAGGTGTTAAAATGACTCACCTGTCTTAAGGCTGTTGACATTTTTCTGCAATGCAAGGTTTTATTGCAGTGGTCTGTTCGCAAAACACAATGCTTTGGTTTGTTTTTTTAGCTGCAGAACAAGCAACAGAAAAAGTCTGATAGGGAGTGGACAGTCATCAGCCCTTCCTCGACCACACTCACCTCTGTCGTCACACACAGGTAACCGTTTCAGTGTGTTTGTCTGTTTGCATATGTACATGTGTGTTATAAATTAAGGTCCAAGTGATACTTGGATTCTTATTTTAGTGTTTATGCCTATACATAGTGAAGTCTCTAAAAAGCTCTTATATAAACTGTATATTAAACTATTTAACTGTTGCTTCACACCTGGTTAGGGCATGGTTTAATACTTACCTCTGTCACAGAAAGCAGTCTGTTTTAAGGCGGCCAGGCCCGAAACACTCGATAAAAAAACTGCAGAACTACAGTGTATTCAAGCAGCTATCCTGTGTCTGATTCATGAGCTGCGCACTAGGTCTTTGTCTCTCTCATTCTGCAGACTGAGCACATGCTGCCCCTGTACTGGAAACCTTTAAAGAACATTCAGCATTACTGTTGATTTAATTACAGTGTATTAATGTGATTAAACATCACTTTAGTTCTCTTACGAGAGTTCTCTCGTACTGCGTCTTAGCTAAGACGCTACGGGAAAAGTCTCTTTTCACGAAATACTGAAGCAAAAAATTATCCTTAATTTTGAATTTTTGTAAAGCGCATTTGCAGCAGAACACAGCCATAGGCGAGACGGCTCGCTCGCTCATTGGCTGCTCTGCGGCAACTGCACAGCCTATCGAGCACAGGCTGATGCAAAATCGCGGATCTGAGGAGTGCTTCGGATCTCTCCCTCCGCGCTACTAAGTCCGCTGCACAGGCCATGGGACGGGTTATGGCTTCCGCTACGGTGGCTGAGAGGCATTTGAGCCGCACTAGACCGGCCCCACAAAGCTCTCAGTCACGCCCACCGCCCTCCAGCTGCTTCATCGCGACAGCGTCAGCAACGCAGCTCGGGATACCGTTCTCGCTCTTCCAGCCGTCGCCCCGCGCCGCTGGAGCCGCGGCAGAGGATTACGGTGAAGCCGGAAGCCCCGAAGTCATCCTAGCACTGCTAGGAAAGCGCCAGTGTAAGAGTTCCGCTGCGGCCGAGCTCTCACCCAAGCGCGCCGCTGTTGCAGTTCCAAGAATTGTGACTGTCTCAGCGTCTTCTGCAACGCGCAAGCCTGCACGAGTGCCCGCTTGCCTGCACACAAAAGCCGTTATCACGGCTACCCAGATATTTCCCGAAAAGAGTGTTATTTCTGGTGTTCCGGCCACGGCCGATGGTGCTATAAATGTAGTGACACACCCCTGCACACAGGGCTCGCGCCCATAAGATCGACTCAGGTCGGTCGCGCGCGCCACATAGTAAACGTGCCCACTCCTCAGTGCCCACAAGCACTATGTCACACACGGCGCGTGGTTTCTGTAAAAACGAACACTGCCAAGGCAGCCAGCGAGCCGAAAGCGGTAAATGTGCACACTTGCAGCCCACAGTTACTCGCAGACATAACGAGTCCCACAGGGACCCGCTCAGCCCTCCCTCAATCGGTTAAGCGCCGGGACGGGGTCGAGGAGGATCTGCCCGCCTCAAATGCCACAGGCGTAACGCCCATGGTGCAGCGCACCCAAGCGCCGCCGTTGCCCAGTCAACACAGCGCGCTTCGCATCCAGCCCTTAGCCATTCATGCAGATGCATGCTCAGCGCTTCCAGGGGTTTCGAATTGGGTGCTAGGCATTATAAAGAGAGGCTACTCGCTACAGTTTTTTCGACGCCCTCCGCGCTTTTTAGAACGCATCGAAACTACGGTCAAAACAGAAGTAGCACACATACTTCGGGTCGAAATATCAAAACTGTTGAGCAAAGGGGCTGTAGAGCCTGTGTCTCGAGCTCAAAGCGAGGGGGGGGGGGGGGGGGGTGGGCTGTACAGCAGATACTTTCTAGTGCCCAAGAAAGACGGGGGTCTCAGGCCCATACTGGATCTAAGACAGCTGAACAAGGCATTGATGAAACGCAGTTTCAGAATGCTTACGACCAGGAAGCTCCTCGCGCATATTCGCAGAGGAGACTGGTTCATGTCAATAGATCTGAAGGACACGTATTTTCAAATTCAGATAGCGTCAAGTCACAGGCGATACTTGAGATTCGCCTTCGAGGGCCAGGCATACCAGTTTACAGTCCTGCCGTTCGGCTTGTCCGTAGCTCCTCGTAAGTTTACGAGGTGCATGGACGCAGGGCTCGCTCCTCTCAGACTCAGAGGCATGCGAGTGCTGAACTATTTGGACGACTGGCTGATTCTGGCTCAATCACGAGCGGAGCTCGTGGAGCACAGGGCCGTTTTACTCTATCACCTCGAGAAACTCGGTCTCAGTGTCAACTGGATGAAGAGTTCGCTGAACCCCAGTCAGACGATACTGTTTTTGGGTATAGCTCTGGACTCACGTTCCATGACGGCGCGGCTGTCACCACAGCACGCGTTGGGCATTCAGCGCGCAGCGAGTTCTCTCCGCTGCGGCGCGACCGTTTCGCTCAGAGAATGTCAGAAGATGCTGGGTCTCATGGCCTCAGCATCTCCAGTTCTGCAGTTGGGCCTGCTCCGCATGTGCCCCCTGCAGTTCTGGCTGAAAGCGCGGGTATCTGGTCGACTGCGTCTGAAACCCTGGACAGCAAACGACTGGTACCAATCAGGTGTAAGCCTGGGGACTTCCTCGAAAGTGAAGACGGTGTCGACGGACGCCTCCACTTCGGGATGGGGAGCGCTGCTCGAGGGCAGACCGTCCTTTGGCCTGTGGTCAGAATGGGAAAAGCTCCAACATATCAACTGTCTGAAAATGCTGGCAGTGGAGAACGCGCTGACGCGCTTTTGTCCCCAAATCAAGGGCCGCCACGTCTTAGTCCGTTCGGACAACATGTCTGTGGTGTCCTACATAAATCGCCAGGGCGGTCTCGGGTCCCGAAACCTGTACAGGCTGACGGAACGCCTCCTGGTTTGGCTTCTTGCACTCTTGCACTTGCACTCGCTGAGGGCAGTTCATGTGCCTGGGCTACAGAATCTGGGTACAGACAGGCTGTTCAGAAACAACATTCCCACGGGCGAATGGTCTCTACACCCGCAAACAGTCCGGCTGTTGTGGGAGAGATTTGGCAGGTCGGAGGTGGACCTCTTCGCGTCCCACGAAAACCCTCACTGCCCCGTGTTCTTTTCCAAGAACGAAAGCGCGCTGTCACGGAGATGGCCGTGCTGCCCGCTTTATGCTTTCCCTCCCGTCTCCCCCCTTCCGCAGGTGATGGAACGGGTGAGAGAAACGAGATGTTCAATACTGCTTGTAGCACCTTTTTGGAAGAACCAACCATGGTTCCCAGATTTGATGCAGTTAGCAGACACCGCCCCGTGGCCAGTGTTGTTGAGGAGGGACCTCCTCTCGCAGGCCAGGGGCTCGATTTGGCACCCTCAACCGGAGTTGTGGTCCCTCCATGTGTGGGCGCTCAACGGTTACCCTCTGTGTTCTCCAGCTGGTGCACAGCTCGGGGATGTTCACCCCTTAGTTGTGAGGTGACGGAGGTTCTCTCCTTCCTACAGGAGCTGTTGGATAAGGGCAGAGCCCCATCCACACTCAAAGTTTATGTGGTGGCCATCGCAGCGTTTTCTGAAACAGCGCTCGGTCAGTCAATAGGAAGGAACGATTTAGTCATCCGCTTCCTTAGAGGAGCTAGGAGGCTGAATCCTCCCAGACCTCCGTCAGTCCCTATATGGGACCTCGCGGCGGTTTTGGAGGCCATGAAGGGTCCCCCTTTTGAGCCTATCCAATCGATTAGCCTCCAGCATCTGTCGTTCAAGACAGTATTCTTGTTGGCTCTCGCTTCAGTGAAGCGTGTGGGTGACCTGCACGCGCTCTCGGTGAGCCAGTCCTGCTTGGAGTTTGGGCCTAATGACTCAAGGGTCATACTCAAACCTAGGCACTGTTATGTGCCGAAGTCCCTCAACACGCCGTTTCGGGCTCAGGTTATTGCCCTGTCTGCCCTGTCGGTGTCGGGAGAGGATAGAGACTCGAGTCTTCTTTGCCCTGTTAGGGTAAGAGCTTAGGTGTCTCGCTCCGCTGTCTTTCGACAGACTGAGCAGCTGTTTGTCTCGTTCAGTGGACGTTCCAAGGGAATGGCTGTTTCGAGACAGACTCTATCCAGATGGATAGTTGACGCCATAGCGTTAGCTTACGCTTCCAGGGGCCTTCAGTGCCCACTGGGCGTCAGAGCACACTCCACAAGGGCCGTCGCCTCGTCGTGGGCGTGGTCTACTGGGATCTCTTTGCAGGATATATGTATGGTAGCAGGTTGGGCCTCGCCGTCTACATTTATCAGGTTCTATAACCTGGAGGTTCCCGCCTTGTAAGCAAGGCTGCTGTCGGTATAATCGAATCAGGGCCCTGATGGGAATTCTGAGTTCGTGAGCGTTATGCACTGCCAACTTTTATATGGGCAGTATTGCGTAAGACCCGCATTGCCACATTGGTCAGGCCTTGCCTCGACTGTGTGATGTCATATTGCCGCATCTACGGGTGCTGCTAGATATGGGACGGAGCCCCCCCCCCCGCCCCCCTCCTGTCCTAGACTCTCTGTGAGTCCCTCGGGTGACTGTGCACTGTAAATCCTGGGCGTTGCATCAGGTTTATTGGTGTGTGATCCCTGCGCGCACGGCGTTTTACATGGGGTTCCCGTAGCGTCTTAGCTAAGACGCAGTACGAGAGAACTCTCGTATGAGAACATACTCGGTTACTAACGTAACCTCGGTTCTCTCTAGAAGAGGGAACGAGTACTGCGTTCTTCTGCCGTGCGTACAATTCACTCTGGTTCGCTTCGGCAATGAAATAAATCAGGTGAGTCAGCCTTTTCGAGCTCCTTTTATAGGATTTGGCCACACCCGTTTCGGCGGGAAGTGGCATGAAGGGCGCGAAGCCTGCGCTCGATAGGCTGTGCAGTTGCCGCAGAGCAGCCAGTGAGCGAGCGAGCCGTCTCGCCTATGGCTGTGTTCTGCTGCAAATGCGCTTTACAAAAATTCTAAATTAAGGATAATGTTTTGCTTCAGTATTTCGTGAAAAGAGACTTTTCCCGTAGCGTCTTAGCTAAGACGCAGTACTCGTTCCCTCTTCTAGAGAGAACCGAGGTTACGTTAGTAACCGAGTACGTTTTATAGTCATGAAATGAGCCATAGTCAGCTGGCTCATAACCACTTATGCTCTCAGATACCATTCACCTTAGCATTTATAGACTTGAGTCATTAATTATGTGAGGATATAGTATAATACATTTATACATTTATTTTATGCATTACAAAGTATTTTTAACAAGGCTCTGTTTATTTGATAAAAATAAGTTAAAACAGTAATATTTTGAAATATTATTACTATTTAAAAGGACTGTTTTCTGTTTTAATATATTTTAAAATGTAATATATTCCTGTGATGGCAAAGGTTAGTTGGTATGGTTTGATGGGTAAGGGACTACAGTATAATTAACAGTATGTTTTATAGCTATTGAAATTAATCGCAGATGTAATTACATGAAAATATTTATAATTGTGAGTACAAACACATAAAAACCTATATATGTCCGCAATGAGTGCATTGTATCAAATAATTACTTTAAATGTAAGTACATAGTAGTAAAAGACAAAAAAAAAGTGGATCCTACTTTTTTAGTATTCTTTGATGAATAGAAAGTGCAAACAATGTTTTGTAACAATGTAGAAATCTTTACGGTCACTTTAGATCAATTTAATACATTTGTTGAACAGAAGTAAAACAATAAATAAAAAAAGAAGAAAAAAAGGGTCAAAATATCATATCATAACATATACAATTTTATTGTATTGAAAATGCTGTACGTGTATGAATTATTTGTATATATTGTATTCATCAAACACAAAATGAACACACACATCACTGGTAGATTGTTCAAAGTGGGTGCTTGGGCAAAAATAACTTAAAACAGATACAGGAGATAAAGTTGACATATCACAATTGCACAAATTGTCGAAATTTATTAACAGAACCTCACACACAGGCTGATGATATATTGTATTCTATATTGTATTCATCCCACTGTATCAGTAATCTGCCACTTTGTAGATATTGGCATATTCTATTGAAAACCTCATATCAGCTAATAAAATGCAAATTCCACATTGTTATTAGTTTCTTGTTTGCATTAATTTCAATTCTTTCTTACTCTGTATATCAGTTGTGTGTGATTATCAGTAAATGAGCAGCAAAGCTCAGGGGCCTCTCTTTATCAACACCGATGGGGCCATAGACATATCTGTTAATTAACTATAAACTGTTTCCCCTGTTCAATCAGGTTAATTAGCTGCAATTATTGCAGGGCATTAGGCTGTTTTTCTGTTTGTGGAAGTGGGATACTGGCTCTAATGGCCATGATTTGGGATCTCCCAGAACCTCAATTGTGGCCATATTGCCAAAAGCAATCCCCAGAAATAGTGGGGGTTTATCTAATAAGAGGGCACATATGGTGACAATGGCGTATAGACCTTTCTGGTTTAACTGACTCCTATGTTTGCCAAAAAGGACAAAGGGCCACATAAAATATTATTAAAAACTGTCCCTATGTGTTATTAATAATAATCCAAAACATTTGAGGCAGTGTAATAGTTTTGGGGCCAAACAAAATTCTGTTGTTTACTGGAATTGTTGCCTGTCCCTTCAAGAATAAAGATTGTACAGGTGGCATAGCCATATATTGGCCATATGTAACGGCAGAAAGAAATTATGTTAATAATATTGTTAGAATATTGTAGAGTATTGCTGGCACAGTAAAAAGTGTGAAACTTTTTTTTTTTCAGGCACCAGTCCACAAGACAGCCCTAGAAACTTCTCCCCTAGTGCTTCATCTCATTTTTCCTTCACACGCAGGTAATGACATGAACATCTATACCTATGGTACACTTTTGAAGAGAAGTTTCCTATATTTCTAAGCTATCTGGTTTTTGCCTGGAGTATGATTAAAAAATTTAAAGGTGGCATCCAAGTTGTATCTAGCGACAACAGTATCATAGAGACTTTTGACTTGGGAGAGCAAGCAAACACTGTATCATTGTGGTGTAAGTACTAGAATATTCAAATTTGTAAAGATGAACATAGTGTGTAAACTACCTATAGCACCCATAATTTAAAAGAATTATCTGTATTATTAGAATAGTGGTCCAGATCTGTCAGGAATATCAGGACATCAGTACAATGTTCAAATAAACAATGTTCTTTGAAGTGAGGAGCATGTGGCTGATGAAAGATATTGGTTGCTTCTTTTGGAAAAACTCAGGAGCTGACAGGCTTTCTACAGTTTTAGATGGGAACAAATTTAAAACCATGGTTCAGAAGTTCAGATTTAACCTGTCACATCAAACTCTGTTCAATGGGGTGGAAACATTTGTCTTATTTCAAAATTTGTATACTGTTTTTCAACTTCAAATATTATTATTATTTTATTTATTTTTTATTTTTTATTTTTACTGTTTATAATCTTCAAGTCATGGACTAAGATCAGACAGGTAATTCAAACAAAACTTATCGAGTGAATCTCATGAGACTTATCTTAAACATTTTCAGGTCATATTTAACCAAATTCAAAATAATTACTTTATTTAGAATTAAAAAAAAAAGTTCTTTACTTTTTTTTTTTTTTTTTTTTTTTTTTTTACAATGTATTGTTATTTTTATGATGATAAATAAACAAACAAACAAACAAGCAGGTGTTCAAGCTGACCTAGACATGTTTTCATGAGATTCACTCTATTCTTGTACATTTGTGCTAGAAATCATTGATAGTGCATCACATTCCTTTCCATGTACATTAAACAGTAGATGTGTGCCTGTACAACCATTTTTTGGCATCTTCTGTATTTACTCGGCCCATGTAACACTCCTTGCAGTGTTTGTGGCGTTTGTCTACCTGCAATCATCATCAGGTCATTCAATCAGCCAGGAGACCCATAGGAGATTGCTCACAGAGCACTGATCGAAAAGATAGCAGCCCCAGCTCATGGATTACTCTGCCACTGTCTTTCATCTGCTCTACTTTGAAAATAAATGACTCACTCAGCATTTTCCTTTTATCTAGTGTACCACCCGCCTCTCATGTCTTGGATTCAATGCAATGCAATCTAGAATATGCTATTTACTGATGATGATACTACAAAGTAACTGTAATTATTTGAGAGGAAGTGGACTGAGGGATGTCTGTGTTTGTAGAACTGATGGGCGACGTTGGTCATTGGCATCCCTTCCCTCCTCTGGCTATGGAACAAACACACCCAGCTCCACCGTCTCTGTAAGTACCACATGTTTTTCAAATGGTAGAAGAAAGTGTGCATTCACTGGCAGAGATTTTAAGCAACAAAATAACTTGAAGTTTGAATGACAAAATGACATTCATTTTCATTGGAATTTGAAGAGATTTAAGCAGCTTTCAACTCTGGAGTCATTGAGTTGAGCAGAATTTCAGCATATAAACATGTTGGTTGGATACTTTATTTGAGCAGGAAGGCCTACGGGCAACCAATGGCAAAACATTTTGGTGGCGTTAAGCAAATAAATCACTGTCAGTATGAATGCCATCTTTGAGTGAACCTAAATTAGCATTGAACTATGAAGACAAAGACTCTGTTCCAATAGTGAGCTGCCTTGTTGTCTACTGCCTTTAAAGGCAGCTAACTTATAAGTGATGTCATAAGTGAAGTGAAACCCTCATTGACAACTGAGAGCTGTGACTCACATGACTCCAAGACCTCCTATTGTCTACACCCCCTGTCCCATTTTAAATAAATTAATAAAATAAATAAATTAAATTCAGTTCAATAAGTATCTGGCTTCCAGAACTTTTAAGATTCTTTCCCTGTTCTGTAGGGTTCTCACCCTTTTTAACCAATACATTTACATGACTGCGATTTATCTAGTGAACTCTTCCGCCATACATTAATTTTTTTTATCCGCTTAGAAAATCACCACGTTTTATTTTGTGTCACCATACTTACTCGTGTAACTACTCATGTAACCATCTTTAAATAGGGAAAACATGAAAGTGTTTTGTGGCTTCTAAATTCATCCCTGTTTGGATCCTAAGGAATGAATGGTACTAAGCTAAACGCTAGCATAGTGGCCCCGCGCGCTACAGTGATTGAGTGCACACTCTGAGATGGGAGAGGTACGTATCAACTCGTCTAAGCTGAGGGAAGAACATAGTGGAATATGGAAAAAACAGTGGCATTTTCCTTTAAAAGTACATTAAGGGTAACACTTTTATTTTAGGGTCTCTTAACTAGTTGCTTATTAGCATTCATATAACTGAAATAAATAGCCATTTATTAGTTCATATTAAGCACATATTAATGCCTTATTCTACATGACCTTATTCTACATCCATACCTTACTAACTATTAATATGCAGCAAATTAGGAATTTATTGAGGGAAAAGTAATAGTTAAAGGATTAGTTCACCCAAAAATGAAAATTAGCTTATGTTTTACTCACCCTTGAAGCATCCTAGGTTTTATATGACTTTCTTCTTTTAGAAAAATCCAGTCTGAGTTATATTAAAAATGATACTGGCTATTCCAAGCTCTATCATTGTAGTCAGCGTGTGTTGCAGTTGAACATTCCACATGTTGTCAGATAAAGCTTGCGCATTCACAATAAAATGTGCCACAGACGGCTCTGGGGGATGAATAAAGGCATCCTGTAGCGCATCCATGTGTTTTTGTAAGAAAAATATCCATAATCCAAACGTAATAAACAATTTACTCTCACTTCCACTGACTGTCATAAACTGAAGCAGTTCCGGCGGATGATGTAAGATGCGTGGCATTGTGTGATTAGTGACGAATGCACAGAGAGAACAGAACAGAACGAAACAAAACACCAGTTACGAATTAGAAGTGCAAACCGTGGATTTGTAAAGAGAAATGTTGGAGGATTTCGATATAAACCAAGAGGAGACGGGTTTTCCTTTGCTAAAGTAAGGAAACTTTGCTTCTTTTGGTCCTATAAACACTCGCGAAACTAGCATATCTCAGAGGTGCGCACGCTGCACATATTACGTGCTGCATTATCCACTGGAATGGATCCACGTATGACAGATAACGGACAGTGAGAGAAGAGAAAAGTGTTTATCACTTTTGAAATATGGATAGTTTTCTTATAAAAACACATGGATTCGCTTAAAGGGGGCCTTTATTCATCCCCCGGAGCCATCTGCGGCACATTTTATTATGAATGCGCAAGCTTTATTTGACAACATGTGGAATGTTCAACTGTAACACCCACTGACTACAGTCATAGAGCTTGGAATAGCCAGAATAATTTTTTTGTCTGAAAGAAGAAAGTCAAATACACCTAGGCTGCTTCGAGGGTGAGTAAAACAAGCTAATTGTAATTTTTGGGTGAACTTACCCTTTAATAGTGAATAAATGTTCCCTATTCTAAAGTGTTACCACATTAAGTATTAAGTGAAATGTACTTATAATCAACATTTCTACTGACTCATCTGATATCTTAGCAGTGCATTCTGGGATTGCTTTTTCCTCAGATGCTACAGTAGACAAATAAAGGTGACCATAATGTTGTCTTTCTATCAGCAGCACATCTGTGATGGTTTGAAATGTTAAGGCAGTTCACTAGGTTTTGTAACAAAGGAATGTCCAACTGTCAACTAAAATTTTATACGTCTTTTTGTATACAATGAACACCACCAACATTACTTCTTTGTATGCTGTTGACATTGCAAGATCCATTGCTGTTTCTGCTTTGAAGCTTTCGGTTCGTGTCTGTGTCCGTACGTGCTTACATGCACAACTGAATTGATACTTGGCTGAGACTGTCTGCCACGGGCAACAGATGCTGCCATGACTGTCTCCCAGTCTGATTCATGTGCCACTGAGCAGCAGCCGATTTGTTTGCTGGTAAATGTTTCCCTGAATCTGTGCCAAACTGCCCACCCTCTCAATCGCTCACTCTCTGGTTGTTGTTTAGTGACACAGTTGCTGCAGCTCCCCATCTTTACAGGAAATGGCAAGCAGTGTGATGCTGGCAAACCAGCCAACCAATGTTCAGTTAGCAGAAATTTCCCCTTAGTATCATTTGTCAGTAACGTGACATTTTTTTTTTTTTTTGTCAGTAACATTTTTTTATTCGTTAGAAACAGGAATAAATTACATTTTAAAGTATTAAATAGAAAACGTAAAAAAAAATCAGATTTCCGTGTAAATGTCCTGTCATTGTTGGTTAAGGCACAATATAAAAAGGTGAATGAAATGTTTGATTTTTAATAAAGTACATAAAGTGCAAACTGAACCCTTTTTTTCAGAATGCACTACAATATATTGTCAGTTTCAAAAAGAATAATAGGTTAGAGTTAAATTTTAGTTTCCGATTACCTCTCACATGAAAGGAGTAGTTCACCACAAAAAAATAAAAATTCTATCTGTGCAGTGAAATGAGGTGGAATAAATGATGACATTTGTGTTTTGGTTTCAGCAAACTTGGTAGAGCTAGCATAGCATTTTGCACAATAATTGCACAATTGGATTTTGCTATTCTTTTAGATGCTTCACTTATATACTTGCGTACTGATGGAGGTCTCCTGTCCACATCATTTGTAGGCTTGTTTTGAATTGTGAAGAAACAGGAAAACAGTGAAAACCCATTGCTGTGTTTTATCATCATCTGCATTATCACCTAATGATGTGTTATGTAACACATCAGGGGGCATCTTTTTTTTCTTGATTTTGTTTTCATTTCATTTTATTTTCTCTTTTTTCTTTTCTTTTTCAATGTATTTTCGTTTCATTTCCAGTCGTCCTGTTCATCACAGGAGAAGCTCCATCAGCTGCCTTTCCAGCCCACACCAGACGAGCTCCACTTCCTTTCCAAGCATTTCTACACCGAGAGCATTGCTGGAGATGACCACAGGAGACCTACACCTATGCGACCACGCTCCCGCAGTCTCAGGTACAGGAAGCTTAGATGTTGTCTTTTTGGACTTATCTTTATCCCAGTGCATCACAATTCACATACCATTTGTCTTAAATAATATGCAAGAAGTACTGCATACCAAATCACAAAGTAGTATGCCAAAGGTATGATGATGTATGTTAATGTTGTAATATGTCACAAATTATTTACTTAGAAAGATGTTGAAATTCATATACGTATGCAGACTGGGACACATTGCATTTTATTCTCACAATATATATATTTATTTATTTACTTATTTATTTATTCTTAAATTGCATTGACAGTCCTGGAAGATCCCCATCATGCTGTGACCATGAGATTATCATGATGAATCATGTGTACAAAGAAAGATTTCCCAAGGTAAGTGTAACCTACTTTCACCAGTCTTCTTCAGTGTTGAGTGATTGTATCTTTAAAGGAGAATTCATTGTCAGTTTGTTTTCTCCACCCTTCAGGCCACAGCTCAGATGGAGGAGCGCATCAAGGAGATCATTCAAAGCAATTCCCCTGAGAATGTCTTGCCCCTGGCTGACGGTGTACTCAGTTTCGCACACCATCAGATCATTGAGCTGGCCAGGGACTGCCTGGAAAAGTCCCGTCTCGGCCTCATTACCTCAAGATACTTCTGTGAGCTCACGGATAAACTGGAAAGGCTCTTTCAGGAGGTAAATGATGCATCCAGAGATTTCGCTTTCTTCATTCTTCTGAGCTAGAACTAACTTTCTGTATTTAAAATACTTTTCCCCTTGTGTATTCTTCCATTTTTTTAAGTTGTTTCTTATCATTGCTTTCATTGATGCATGCATAGAGCTGGCCCTTTGTGATGTGTTCTGTCATTGTAATTCAGTCTACTGAGCGATCGGAGAGTGCAGAGGTGACCTTCATCAAGGAGCTGGTGAAGAAGATTCTCATCGTCATTGCCAGGCCTGCTCGACTCCTTGAATGTCTGGTAGGTTGTCTGTGAGAGTTTCTTAACAACGGTCTGGGTCAGTCAGTCTGATTTAAATCAGTATGACCAAAAAGTTATGCAATAAGTGAGAATCTATTAGTTCAGTTTGGTTGAAGTTCTGTGTTAAAGATAAATACTTTTTATCTTATAGGAGTTTGACCCTGAAGAGTTCTATCATCTCCTGGAGGCTGCAGAGGGTCATGCAAAAGAGGGCCAAGGCATCAAGACTGACATCCCACGCTACATTATCAGCCAACTTGGTTTGACAAGGGACCCACTTGAGGGTAGGAGGACCTCAGTACTTGGTTTTCAGTAGTCTTAGCCTCAGAGTGTTCACCAATTTTGCACCAGTGCCAAGAGCGAGTACAAATTCAGTTTCAATTTGCTTGGCTGAAAATCATGCAACTTCTGGGAGTCTGGGCACACAGGTTTTTGTCATTCTTTCAAGAAATAAAGTTTTATTAACAGGCTCTCAGGATGAGTGCTTCCAAGGAAGAACTAGTTTTTGGATTTGCCCCAGTTTGTCAAACCTTTTAACAACACATAATGAGTTGAGTGTCTATAAAACTGCTGGGAGTTTATTGTTTTGCAATATTTAACTGTGAAGGATTCAGTTAGGCTTTTTGCGATCAACAGAAAATATTCTTTTACAAAACAAAATCTACAAATTGGTCAAAATGTATCACGATTATTAAATGGTATGTATTTATTTAAATTCAAGAGTTTTTCTTTTTCTTTTTTTTTACACCACTGTCACCTGATAAAGTTTTGGTACCTTGCTATTGTCATTAGTTAATTTTTATTGATTTAGCTGGGCTGCATCACACTTTTGAACTTAATTAAGCTGGATAATGACACTAACTTTACAACAGTGATACTGTTATTGAAACTGAACTGAATGAGAATTTAACTAAATTAAGGTTTGTAGAGCTACATTACAGCTGAAATTGAATTAGTTTTATAATGACTGAATATTATTTTCATGCTTAATAATGTAAAGCTGCTTTGAAACAATCTGCATTGTACAAATTGTACAATATCAGTGGCTTTTTAACTGGGTATGCTGCCAAATAACCTTATGCCAAAAATGTGAGAAGATTTTGTCTTTGTTTTTTAACAGAAGCTTTGCTTATGAAAGCAGGACCATATACCATTACAATGTTTTTGTTTTATTTTTATTTTTATTTTACTGCTGTAAATCCGCTTGCCTGGATGCTTCTGTAAATAACAGATTTACAGAAAATGACTGTCGTTTTGCAAATAAATAATTTTACATACTTATTCCCACCTTTTTAATTTGTAAGCTCAAGTGACAGAGAATCAATTTATAACAAGATTATATTAATTAGCCATTCTGTGATCCCATTCTCCCAAATGGCTTGAGTTTACAAAGCATTCAAAGCTTATATGGACAAAACGCTCCCCATATATGTAAATAAATATGTATTTTTAGTTTTTTTAGTTTTTTTTTTTTTTTATTCGCTTCTGCTCACCAAGCCTGTATTTGTTATTTGTTGTATTTGTTGTTATTAGAATTATTTCTAAAGTATTAGGTGACTGGAATAATGATAAAAAAAATTCAGCATTGAAATCACAGGAATAAATTACATTTTAAAATATTCAAATACAAAAAAAAGTTATTTTAAATACTAAAAATATTTCATTTCATGTTACTGTTTTGCTGTTTTTTGGATAATGCAAATAAATGCAGTCTTGGTGAGCAGAAAGGACTTCATTAAAAACAAAAAAGTTTACCGTTTAAAAAAACAATTTTTGACTGGTAGTAAATAGATATATCGTAACATGATTTGATTTTATTCAGAGGTGGAAAGTAACGAATTACATTTACTCGCGTTACTGTAATTGAGTAGCTTTTTTGTGTACTAATACTTTTTAAAGTAATTTTTAAAATCTGTAATTTTACTTTTACTTAAGTATATTTTGTTTAAAGTATTGTACTTCGCTACATTTTAAAACACATTAATTACTGAGTAAAAAAATAAAAAAATAAATCGCTCCCTAGAAATTACGTCAGTTAATAATGTGCAGGAGGGCAAACTGGCGCTAAAATCACAAGAAAGATGCAGACGGTCAAAACAGGCGTTAGTGGTGCAGACACCGCTGAAAACGAAACCCCGTCATATTCTGAAGTTGAACTCGAAGGAAATGAAGTGAACCCCTGGCCATATGTATGCTCTATTATGCAGTGTAAGCTGTACTTGCCTAGGAAGAACAAACTAGCAGCTTATAAAATCTCGACAAGACATCAACCCTTCGCAAGAATGTAGAGGTAAGCTAAGTAATTGCATCGTTGCATTGGTGGTTAAAATGAAGCTTTGACATTTTAGCAAGAGGTTTTGCACAAATTAGCCAAAAAGACAGTGGTGAGGAGTGTGCTATATATATCATCTGCGATAATATCATGTTTTTTGTTTTAATGATGTGCGCGCGCATTTATAGTGCGTTCTTTCACTGTGTGATTCAGTCTCCTAAAGTGCATTTAGAATGATCACAAAATTTAAGATATAGGGGCAGAAAATTCACATATTTAATCAAAATCACACAAAGAATGCCGTCTTTTCCTCCAAAAATCATCATGAATATATACATACATATATATATAACAGTTCAGTAAACAAGTTAATTAAGAGACTTGCGTTCAGACACCATATTGCCTTTTTAGCTCTAATTCTACAACAGAAAATAATTCCAAACACAGCCACCAAAGCACAGTTTTGTGTCTCTGAGCAACGTGACAGTGTTTCGTTCCTGAATGAATCAACCGTTTAAATGATTCGGTTCAATCGCAATGAC
This sequence comes from Carassius carassius, assembly GCF_963082965.1. Lineage (NCBI taxonomy): Eukaryota > Metazoa > Chordata > Actinopteri > Cypriniformes > Cyprinidae > Carassius > Carassius carassius. The sequence goes on along the minus strand of NC_081759.1, from coordinate 13,894,134 downwards.
TCACTTATTAACAGTGACTTGCTGACACATACTGGCCATTTTAATTTCACATTTAAAGTATCTTTTGATTTTTTCTAAATAATTAATTTCTTATCATTTCAAATGAGTATTCAACATTTTATGTCTTGTATATCAAAACATTATTCATGCATTTGTAACTGCAGGTTAAATGCATTCTTGTCCTGCACTAAACAGTGTAATACATCTAAATGCCACTTCCAATGAATCTTCTGCATTTCCTCTGCATTAAAAAATGAGTTTGTTGATACTGATTTGCCTGGTAACAGCCCAAATGTTTTATTATTCTAAATAACTGATTCCTTTAATTAAAAACAACTAGTTTGAGATTAATAGACCTATCCCAGGGGTGTCAAACTCAGTTCCTGGAGGTCCATAGCCCTAACCCTGCTCCAGCACACATATCATGTAGTTTTCCAATAAACCTAAATGATTAGATTAGCTGGATGAGGTGTGTTTAATTAGGGTTAAATCTAAACTGTGCAGGACTGTGGCCCCCCAGGAACTGAGTTTGACACCCTTGGCCTGACCCATTTTTGACTCCCTCCCACTGTTAAAATGTAACTAAGTCATTTTTACTCTAAGTAAATTTTAAATGAGCTACTTTTTACTTTTACTTGAGTTGATTTTTAGACTGGTACTTTTACTTGTACTTAAGTAAAATTTCATTAATGTAATGGTACTTGTACTTGAGTAGAATATTTTTGTACTCTTTCCACCTCTGATTTTACTTGACTATTAGTAGCCGCGTGTCAGTCAGTCAGTCAGTCATGGAAATCATAACTGGAGCCACTTGTAAATTCTTAGTTGGATTAAGATCTGATTTTTGTGGTTCAGTGTCATAAAATAAAACAAAAACAAAAATTGCCTGTGAAAATATTGATAAATATTATTAAATTTTGGACACATTTTCAGCAACTTTAGTGTTTTATTACAAAATTATACACTGTAGCACAATTATTTAAAGGAGCTACTCATTTCAACCACATCATCCAATGGTAGCTGCACAGATCTCAGGCTGCCTGGCAGACATCTCGGCATGAATGAAAGAACACCACCTACAGCTCAACCTGGCAACAACTGAGCTTCTTGTCTTCCCTGCCACTCCAACTCTACAGCATGATTTCACCATCCAGCTAGTTTCTACTACAATTACCCCATCATCTTCAGTCAGAAATCTTGGTGTTACCTTGATGACCAGCTGACCTTTAAAGACCACATTGCAAAGACTGCTCGATCTTGCAGGTTTGCATTGCACAACAAACATCAGAAAGATCAGGCCCTTTTCTAATGGAGCATGCTGCACAACTTCTTGTCCAGGCCCTTGTGATTTCTAGGCTGGACTACTGCAATGCTCTTTTGGCTGGACTTCCATCAAGCAAAATCAAAACTATAAAAATGATTCAGAAGGCAGTGGCACGACTGGTCTTCAATGAGCCTAAAAGTGCCCATGTTACACCTCTTTTTTATCTCCTTGCACTGTCTACAGGTTGCGGCTCACATCAAGTTCAAGACACTGATGCTTGCAGATGGAACAGTCACCGGCTCAGTGCCTGCTTACTTCCACTCACTATTACAAATCTACATCCCCTCCAGAAGTCTGAGATCCGCTAATGAGCGACGCCTCGTGGTACCATCACAGAAAGGCTCAAAATCACTTTCCAGAACATTCTCTTTCACCGATCTTCCCACCCCTATCTGGGATGCTGAATCCCTGACATTTTTCAAGCAACAATTTTCATAACCGACTTCATCCTTCTGTAAATTATAAATAAGAAAAAAAAATATATTTCTCTTTATTTATTCCCTCCCTTTCTAGCTTGTACTTATTTGGGCAAATGCCTAAAACTTGGTATTAAAAGCACTTCCTGTGCCTGTTTGCCTCTTTAAGAAGAATCTCTTTATGTATTCCCCAATTGTAAGTCGCTTTGGATAAAAGTGTCTGCAAAATGACTAAATGTACATTTAAATGTAAATGCTACTGGTCTGTTGCACACCCATTTGTGATCTCTTCAGTTTCAAGGTTTTTTTTGTTTTGTTTTGTGTCGTTTTTTTTGTTTTTGTTGTTGTTTTTTTGCCCCTGGAGAATTTCACGTAAAAATAAGGATAAAATTGGGTTGGCCACTTCAGAAGGATTTAAAAGCTTTACATTTACTGCTCACGATCTTTAACAATGTATCCATGCATTTTATATGTTCAAGGTCAGGAGCCTAGGTGCAGAAAATGGTTTCTATCTTTTCTTTTGAGTTTTATTTCTTGTAATGTTAGCTTGAAAGCCCCATATAGACACAACATACTGTAATGAAGCTCTGAATTTGTACTCAAGACTATCATTATCGGTAATGAGAACAGAATAGGCTTGTAGACCTTGATGCCTCTGTCTTGCCATCTCTGCCAAAGCAGTTTTAGTTACAAAGCCCTCCAAGGCTTTTTAATCCTCGGAGAACATCCAAAGAATTTGGTGTGATGATTGGAAATGTAGATCGGCAGCTGTTGTGAGGGCTTTTTGATGGGCTTAGTTGTCTTTCGAGGCAGCCGAATGACCCTGCGGTTCATTACCTCCTGCTGTTCATCAGTTACTTTTGGAGCCCCCTGAGAACTGCCTCACCGGGATTTGTTCAGAGTGGCAGTTTTTCCAAGTAAATGTTTCATGATGTGTGTAGATTTTACCACTGATTTCCACACCATTTAACTCATTAAGAAACCACAGAAGTCAGCTTTACCAAGTTACTCTTTTGGAAAAATGACTTGTTGGTTTGTTTTTCTTGTCAAAAAAAAAAAAAACACAATGGAAGAATAGTTTTGACTATTTTAATAATAAACATTCTGGGTCTTTTAAATGACAAAAAAAAAAAAAAAACATTCTGCACAGAAGACAGCCTCACAAATATGTTAATATAAATTAAAGACCAATTGTAGTCAAAATTTTATGTCCAACCATTTGGAAATAAACATTAGATTGATTTTGTTTAGCAAGAATAAAAATTTGTGGGTCATTGTTTTTTAAGCTTAGCTGTTTCTAAGATAGTCCAGAATCTAATTAATTGTCATTGTCTTGCAGAAATTGCCCAGTTAACTAGCTACGACAGCGGGATTGCAGAAACTCCTGAGACGGATGAGTCTGTCAGTGTAAGTAGTTTTAACTACAGTTAACAATTTAACCAAGACAGCAAAATAATACAATACTGTAGAACACAATTGTTATTCATAAATGTATGGAATATAAAACAGATAATCAACTGTGATTATTAAAGCATGCCACAGAGAAGTTATTAAATAGGAAAATGTAAAGTTTTGAATAAAATTAATTTTAAAGTTGAGATATGTGTCATATGTTTGCTAGAAAAGCAGTCTTCCAAATAAAAATATTATTAAAATTATATATCCAGTCCCACAGTTTGAGTGCAGCACTGCGGCCCCGGCGTAAACCTTGTGAGCTTGACTTTGAGATGATCAAATTGATCAGTAATGGGGCTTATGGGTAAGTAACTAAAATATGCAATGAAGTCATGTGACAATATTTAAGCAAATTATTAATTAAAATGTTTAGCATTGTATGCTGCATATTGTTTCACATTCTGTCGTGTAGTGCTAATGGTTTGCATTACATAAGCAAATTCATAGTAATCCATTCCTAGCTTAGTCCTTTAAATTAGTTTTCTCTATATTGTGGTTACTGTGCATTAAGTTATCATGCATTGTTAATTTAAACCAATCATTTTTATTTTATAATTTTTTTCCCACAGTGCGGTGTATTTAGTGAGACATAAAGAGACAAAGCAGCGTTTTGCCATGAAAAAAATTAACAAGCAGAACCTGATGCTGAGAAACCAGATCCAGCAGGCCTTTGTGGAGAGAGACATCCTGACTTTTGCTGAAAACCCTTTTGTGGTCAGCATGTACTGCTCCTTTGAGACTCGCAGGCATCTTTGCATGGTTATGGAGTATGTTGAAGGTATGCTATAACATATTTACAGTGTTGGGGAATGTTACTTTTTAAAATAGTGTTTCATTATTCAGTTACTGCTTATAAAAGTAATGACATGGTAACTTTGTATAGGTAGTGACATGGAATGCAGAGTAACCAGAGACTAAAAAAAATCAATGATCTGCTAATAGTAATGATACTAGATTTAACATTATTTTTAACCACCAATTACATCTTAGTCCAGTCTTTTATCAGCTCATTTGTTCAAATATTTAAATAAACTGTTAACCATGTACTGGTCAGTGAATAAATGAAATATAAAATAATTCACATTACTTATTCAGAATCAAATTTCAGGGAAAACTGTTTTGGGAAAGAAAAAAAAACATTTACCAACAAAGTGCTTGAACCAACAAATAATTGAGACTTAAATAAGCCAAAACATTTAATGTTACTGTGAAACATTCTTTTATGCAAAATGTTACTCTATTAATGCAATATAATCATATTTTTATGGAGTGTTCAATTTTTTATGTTTCCTATCCTGACAGGAGGGGACTGTGCTACATTGCTGAAGAACATGGGTCCTCTCCCTGTGGACATGGCTAGAATGTACTTTGCCGAGACTGTGTTAGCCCTGGAATATCTCCACAACTATGGAATTGTCCATCGAGATCTCAAACCAGACAAGTAACTACCACATAGTACATATAATTAAAGTGCAATGAACATGTGAACAATCTGTGAAAATCCAAGCTGATGGAATTTGATCTGACATGCTTTCTAGCTAGTGATTTGTATTGTTAGTTGGTCCAAGCCTGCTTACCACCTGGTGGATCAGGTTTCAGTTTGGAAAAAGATCTTTGCTATGCTAGCTAGAGCATTTGCCAGAACTGGTAAAAAAAAGAGAAAAATAAAGCTACCAGCTGTTTTTTTCTGATAATTCCAATATAACTTTTTTTTTTTGCTCTGTGATAGTTTGTTGGTCACTTCAATGGGACACATCAAGCTGACAGACTTTGGACTATCGAAAGTGGGGCTGATGAACATGACCACTAACCTCTATGAGGGTCACATTGAGAAGGATGCTAGAGAGTTCTCTGATAAACAGGTAAAGATCAAATTTTCTGTAAAAGTCCTGACAACTTGATATGTCATTTGAATTTGTAAAGTCATTGTCATAACCTCTATGTTTGCTATCTCCTCTGAAAATCTGGTTTTTAGAGAAGCACAAATTTCTGGTTTATCCTGGTTAGTGCTGGTTTGATGTTGATCCAGGACTAGCATAGCCATGCTTTTAATCAGTTTGCTGGGCAGGCTTGATAAGACTAGACACCAGCATCTAAACCTACTAATAAATAGCTTTGTTGATTTTAAGGGTTGTAATATATGCATACATTTTTCTTTTACAGGTGTGTGGGACACCGGAGTACATTGCTCCAGAAGTAATCCTAAGGCAAGGCTATGGGAAGCCAGTGGACTGGTGGGCAATGGGCATCATTCTCTATGAGTTCCTGGTGGGCTGTGTACCATTCTTTGGAGACACTCCAGAAGAACTGTTCGGCCAGGTCATCAGCGGTCAGTCACATTCTGAATTCCTGTTATGCAATACAGGCTTGCTTCATTCAGCAAGAGCTTTAGCAGATTTAGACTCTGCTTCTCATTAATGCATATCAGTATCTCATAGGATCAGCACAAGACCCCTGCAAGCATCTGGGTCTCCTGTTATTATCCTCCAACTGTTATTATGCAAACCTCGATCTCTCTAGATTTAATCATTGCTGTCTTATACAAATGAAATCACATGTTATTCAGTTTTTATATGAGAAGCAAAGTGTTACTTTTCCAATAAAATTTTAATTTAGCCGAACAAAATACTTACATTAAGTATTAAATATTGCCACATAGCCTGTCTCTCACAGATATGAATAATGGTATGAATAATGTCTGTACCTTAAATCAAGCAATCAGATTTGACTTTAACACCAGCAAGCTTGTTTTACATTCTTAAATTCAGTGTACCATTATGCGCCATAATCTGAATTTTCTTTATTTTCTATTATGGAAAGCTGCCTCCTTGTCATCTCTGACCTTTAACAAAAAAGACAGAACTATGTCTAAAAGCTGCTATGTGACAAGGTGTACAGCAAACAAGTTAAAAAAAACCCATAACTACGTTTCTTTTGGGGGCTTATACAGCTTATAAAAATGAAGTTCTAGGGGTTTTATCTTGTTTGATTGTCACACAGCAGCTTTCAGGCATTGTTCATTTTTTTTTTATAAGTCAGAAATGACAAGGAAGCAGCTTCCCACAATACAAAGTAAAAATGTGTTTCCCCCCAATTCAGTTCTCATCCAAAAACAAGCCCTTAACATTATAGTCCTACGTATTATGTTGTTTGTAATATATTAATTTGGGAGATGATCTTATTTGTATTAAATATCATTTGAAGAATGCATTGATACATTTTTAATTATAGAAAAATGTAATTCAATTGAATATGCTTGCTCTGTCCTTAAATTGGACCTAAAAATGTAAATTGCCAAAATATTTTAGTGGATTCTTTTATTATCCATTAAGCCAGAACACCCTGTAACAGCTTCCATGCGTTTCTGCAGGTCCTAAATGTTTCTTCTAACATTTGTACCTTTAGTGTTCGTTTTCTGTTATGGGGTTAGCATAGGTGTGAGTCTTAATTAATGAGCCCAGCGAGCTGCTGTTCCCTAGGCTTGGATGCATATTCATGCTTCTTAATGCGATTCAAATATGAGGCTCATGTTGCTGTAGAGACAGTCGGGAAACAAACAAAGCACAGCTCTTCATTTATTTCACTCCCCTGGCCTTTATGCTAAAGTCCCCATTTCTTTCTGATGTAAGCTCAGTTTTGTTGTTGCTCTGCAATCATTTGTGGTTTGATTGTTTCAAGTGCCCTGTTCTTTGATAAGTGAGAAATGTCAAATAACCTCTGGATATTGGAAGTCCATGCACGGAATTGATGCATATGAAAGTGGAATATTAAGATGTTTTATGCATGCCTGTTTATGTTGAATCAGGCATTTTGATGCATTTTAATTATCACATTTGATTCATATGTAAAAATATTCTCTGTATTCATTAGTTTGGTGCTGTGCATGGTTGTGAACAGTTCTGTGTTACAATAAAGACGCAACAAAACCAGAGAGGAGCTTTCATTCTGAATGAAAAGTAATGATTTCTGGAAAAGACATTGATTTTGTTCCATTTGGTTAATGAGGATGAAACTGTTTTCTTCTGCTTGAAGATGAAATAAACTGGCCGGAGGGAGAGGATGCGCCACCAGCTGATGCTCAGGAGCTGATCACCCTACTGCTCAGACAGAACCCTCTGGAGCGCCTCGGCACCGGTAAGGGTCCCAAATGTTTGCGGTAATACTTGACAAGCTCCAAAAGCAAGTAAAAATTGCTTTTGGCATTTAAGTGAATGTCTAGTTGTCCAGACAGGGTGTCCGCGGTTGTAAAAGGTAGTAAATTAAATTAGCCAAAATTAAGGGCATTAAAAAGTAATAAATGTCATCTGACGAGGTATTACATTTTCGAGCCCTATTTTTTTTTAGATTTTTAAATGTGTGTTAAGTGCAGGCCTTTTTTCTAAAATTTGCGTGGATTTATTTATGTGTTAAGAGAAGGACCTGAGCGATATCATGTGAGGTGTTCTTTCGCACCTGCCATGTAACAAACTGGGTAACCGGCTGGTTAGGTAGAGCTGGTAAAATCTGAAAATCTGACGGGTAGAATAAAATGTCAGGACACCGGAACCACAACACCATTATACACAGCGCTGGGAGATACAGTTAAGACAGCAGTCCAATTCACCACAGAATCAACATCTCTGTGAAATCTTGTCAGCGAAGAATTCTGTTAAAGCTGATATCAGAAAAAACGCCATTGATGTGGAAACCAGGATAAACATTGTTTACTAAACACAAAATCTCCACCATTGACCATGGATTTAACAGTAAACTACAGGGACAACTTGTGGCAGAAATGTTTTAATGTTTTCGACTGATTTTAAATGCTTCACACAACTTTTCACTGCTTTAAGTATTACCAAATTTGAAAGTTATTTTTAATGCGACGATATTTGTTAATCTTTAATAGGTTTCCCCCATGTATAAAACTAAAAGTTTTATAATGTAGGAAAGCAAACGCTTATTTAATAATTAATAATTAAAAAGATATTAAATGACCACTAGTAAATGGCTGCAGAGAAGTACTTATAGGCCTTTTCCACTCCCTAATATAGCATATATATTTTTTTATTCATTAAATGATATTTAGACATTATGAATGACAGTAATAAAAGTACATTTTATCAGATTTAATATATTTATTACCTCTGTAAGACGTCTGCTAACGATCTGGGAATCATCTGCTGTGTAAAAAGGTCTCAGAAGCAGTTTTACATGCATTCTAACAAATGTCTATTTGACATCTGACAGGAAACATCTTAAAGACATGCTGTAGATGAACAAGCACTCTTAAAAATACATCTTGCATATGTATATGCAGACATTAAATATACATCTCCGAGATGTACATGTGCGACTAAGGTGCTTTACTGTTAGGTGCTGGAGCCACCTTCTGTAGAACTTAATGGTGCTGGTGTCCTCAAATGTTTAGTTTGGAGACCTACAGTGGTTCTCGAGGTCAGAAAAGTCATAACAGTGTTAGAAGAATGTTCTCTGTGGTATATTTTCACTGCAAAACAATAAGAAATTCCACAAATATAATCACAAAAATCACAAAAAAAAAATTTAATTTTGAAATCCTGGAAACCCTGTTTGGTAGACCTATATGCTTACATAGTTGTTTGTATCATTTTATTATTTAGTTTTCTGTTGCTTTTCGGTAATAGTAGCTATAAAATTGGAAAATTTATTTAATTAAATGGAGGTTGGAGTAGACTAACTGACCTGTTAAATATGCTAATTCATGGTTAATAGCTCCAGTCTAGGCCACAAGCAGGCAGGCCATGGGGTTCTCCTCCACCTCTCAAATTGACTAAATATCTAGGTCGGTGGTTCTAAAACTTTTCACAGAGTACCCTCTCAGAAAATATTAGGCTTTATAAGTACCACCATTGTGACTAACATTGACATGGCTTGTGATGGGCATAGTGTTATAGACTTATTGTAATGCTTAATCTGAAGGTTTAGCCTGGCTCTGATAAAGCCAAACATAAATTATAGGGTTTTTGTTTAAATGATTTTATTGTATGTTTAATCGTATCCTGAAAACCACCAATAGTGAGTCACAGCTGGAGAACCAATGATCTAACTTTGACAAAACAGTCCTGACATATCGATCACTGTCAAATGTAGCCCAACACTTGGCTCATGTTTTACTTTAGGTTAATATTGCTATAATTTTAGACTAAGGCTGTCTAATAAAGCAATAAGCCCTGCGAAGCTTTGTTTTCTGCGAAGCTTTGTCCAAAACCATGGACAAAGGACCATTGTGACATCTTGATTAATCCCTCTGCTTTACTTAAATGTATCAGCTTAATTTATTTTAATAACACCTGTGCTTACTTCACGGCCACCTCTTTTTTAGATTGCTCACACATCAGACTTACTGACTATGAAGAAGTTGTCTCCTTCCTCTTCTGTCTTTATTTCTATTTTTATCTCTGTGGGCAGTTTTTGAGTCCAGTGTTGATGTTAAGTTATAATGAACTTGTTACATTGTGATGCAAAATGTTACTCCCATTTGGAAAGATATTTAATTTACGCCACTACAGTTGCAGCTTGAAGTCTCGCTGGTATTAAAATATTTTGAAGGTATTAAAAAGGTAGTGAAAGGTATTCAATTTAACTTAAGAAGTTCTGTAAATACCCTGCCAGAAAAATATTTTAGGATTTGCAAAGTAATGCATGGCTGTGCGGATGAAATGCATGCATACATGCATTAACTAAATAAAATAAATATTTTTGAATCATCACCACTTTGCCAGAGAATTTTTAGACTGTATTCACATAATAAAAATGCTTGTGATATTAAGAAGATTCCACCATCACGTTTTTGGCATTACATTAAGTGAACATAAACAGATATTTTAATACACAAGTGGAGTAAATAAAATTTACTGCTTGTTGCTTTATCACATTGTTTCGGAAATTTGACTGGATATGTATCTTTAAGCAGGAGGGGCATATGAGGTCAAGCACCATCAGTTCTTTCACAGTCTGGACTGGAATAGCCTGCTGAGGCAGAAGGCAGAGTTCATCCCCCAGCTGGAGTCTGAGGATGACACCAGCTACTTTGACAGTGAGTGACAGCAGGAGTGAAGTCATTGTCCTTCATGGTCCATGCAAGCAGTGCAGGGCTGAGAACCAGTGACCATGCCTGTTTCTATGTCTTAAGGGAGGATCGGATGTTCCCAGACTGATGGTTGTTGATATCAATCTTTGTCATTTGTTTGGAGAAATGTCAACCGTTTGTTCTTGCTTAGTCTTTTTTTTTTGGCTTTGCTTGGGACACTTCTTTGTCAAAATGTTTCTCATTTTTTATATATATGCAGTAATAACAATATAGATTTAAGTAAGCATGCTGTTTTTATCTCCTTCTGTGTAGTGTATAATGACCAGGCTGGATGACAGAATGTTGATTTTCGATTGAACTGTCATTTTAACATTTCTTAGAAGAATGGATTTTAAAATAACGAACATGAGAGCATCTTGACAGCTGACATCACCACACTATGTAACACATTTTCTCTTTCAATCTCAAGCGCGATCTGATAGGTACCATCATTTGGAAACTGAGGAGGAGGATGATACCAATGATGAAGATTTCAATGTGGAACTGAGGCAGTTTTCCTCATCTTCACACCGATTCTCAAAAGTGAGTTGTGTCTGTCTTTTTCCTCACACACTGTTTAATACATGGAGAGCAGAATGGCTCGGAGGAAAAGAGCCCTGACCAGTGTATGTTCAAATAAAAATGTGGAAAACTATGGCCAGAAAACAACTGTCTCTGCCATTGGGCTTAGCTCATATATTTACATGCATTTGCTTTTGTTAGAGGGATATATTTTTGTAGGTCAGGGACCAACATCGCACACAACAAATATTTGTGCACATCCTTGTTATCAGGCATGCAAAGATTTGGTGCATTGCAGTATCAGTTGCTTTCAGAATCTGTTGAAGGCTGTGTTTACTAAATGTCTGCTATAATTATGGGGTTGTTGCTTGAATTTCTTTATTTATGTTTTTTACTAGGACAGGGGGATAGAATATGATTTATTAATTATATGTATTCTTTAGCATTGTAATTATTTAAATGTATTAAGAATATTATTACTATCTGTATAAAATTCAGGCATCATCAATTGTGTTATAAACCTTAGTGCAATGAGATTGTACAAATTCAAACATATTTGCCACTAATTTGCTTGGGAGAGTAAGCGACCACCTAGAAATCACCCAGAACACCTTAGGAGCAACCTACTGTAGCCGTGAAGCATTTCAAGTTACATTTTAAATTTTCTCACTTTTCAGGATACTTTATCTCATCCTCATTTTTGAACGCTGTGACATGACTATGTTTACTACATGATGTAATGGAGTTTATTGATGCATATACATGCTTTGTTTGTATGTGGTGTGTGTGTAGGTTTACAGTAGTCTGGATCTGTCTCGAGGACAGCTGGAAGAGAAAGGAGAACAGCCAGAGAAGTCAACAGACAGTCCTCTCACTGTTGACTCACTGAGCTGGACTCCAGACTTCACTGAGATGTATGTTAAATTTAACAGGAAAATCCCATTTCTGATTGTAGATGATTTTACATTGTCCATGTTGGTCATTTGTGGTCATTGACTGGTCCAAATTGGTCCATATGGTTGGTAACCAGCTAGCAGAGTTAAGGCCAACCTCATGGTTCACTCTTAATAAAGCTGGTTAGAGCTGGTAGACCTCTTTGGACCACCAACAAAGCAGATTCTATTTTCCTAAAACTACCTTAAATTTGTAGAACTTGACTTTTTCGAGTAGATCATGTTATTTTTCCTTGTTTCCCTTCTCCAGCCCCTCTCTCTCTCATTCATCCGACACTGAGAGCACCAGCTTGAGCAGATGTTCTGGTCTTCTTCCCAAGTTTGCAATCTCTGCAGAAGTGGAAGATGGCAAGGGTTTCCTCGCCCTAGAAGATCCCAGTAAAGTGACCTTTAGTATTGGGGAGTTGCCTCAGGATGAGCCTGATCCCACCACACCCTGTAGCACAATCAGTAACTCCACCCTCTCAGGTACAGGGATGATTTTCAGGAGATGGGATCAAATGTCCTCTACAAAAATAAATAAATAAATGTTTACTTGTGTTTGAGGTCTCAAGACTCAAGACTCCATCTTTAAAACGTTAATAAACGCATTAATTTCTCCATGCTATTGGTTTACATGCAGAACTACAGGCAGTGAAGTCCTACCGTGAATTTACTGTATTTTATGTTGATTGTATTTTGAGTTTTTGCCAAGGTACATTTCACCCCCCCATGTAATAAACAAAGTGTTTTGTTTGTGATCAAACAAGCAGTAATTTATATTTAAATATAAAATGATTAAAAGGGAAATAAATAATACAAATTTTAAATGTTACAATTATTTATAGGTTGCACAACTGTTATAACTAATAACATAAAATCTCTCTTTTTTTTTTTTTTTTTTTTGAGCAGGCAGTTTCTCTGAACACCTGGATCAGGTACCATCACAGGGAGATGGAGTGGAGAGTCTGGAAAGCTCCTGTAAGCCCTTCTGTGATACAGTCTCCTTTCAGACTGCTTCCAAACCTGAAGCCACAGAGAAACAGTATGCAGTCAGCAAAGTACCAAAATCATTGTCTACCAGCGCACTGTCACTCTTGATTCCTGGAGGTGAGTGTACAGTATGTGTATGTGAAAGAATATGTTGGAATATCTTTACTTTTGTGACCAAGTGTTTGCTTTTTTCCATGTCAGTTTTTTTTTTTTTTTTTGGAAAGATGGTTACCTGCTGTTGCACAGTGCCAGTCGATTTATTGATTTATTCCCCCCAGATATTTTTGGTGTCTCACCATTAGCAAGCCCCATTTCTCCATACTCGCTGTCATCAGACCCATCCTCTAGAGATTCCTCCCCCAGCCGAGACTCCTCCCTTAGTGGTGTCATCTGTCGTCAGCCAATCATCATTCCCAGCTCAGGGAAGAAGTTTGGCTTCACTCTGCGAGCAATCCGGGTCTATGCCTGTGACAGTGACATTTATACTGTTTATCACATGGTCTGGGTAAGTGTGGCAGGGGTGTCCAGCATACCACTATAAAAACCAAACATCTTACAAAATGTATTCTCACTTACATTTTTCATATCTCAGTTTACTGCTTATTGGTGATATTTATGAACGCTTTCGAATAAATATTGTATTGTACAATACTTATTGTATTGTTTGGAAATAGAATGTAGAGGATGGTGGCCCTGCTCACAAGGCTGGTCTTAAGGCTGGAGACCTGATCACTCATGTGAATGGAGAAACGGTTCATGGGCTGCTTCACACTGAGGTGGTGGAACTATTGCTGAAGGTGAAAAAACCAACCAATGTTACAACCACAACACTATTTTCCCTGCTTGTTTTCCATTTAATTTTGTTACAGTATGTCTATAAGTGGCATGCTTTTTTTTCGCAGAGTGGAAGTAAAGTTGCAATTTCCACAACCCCTTTTGAAAACACTTCTATCAAAACTGGTCCAGCTAGAAGAAATAGTTACAGAAGCAAAATGGTGAGAAGAACCAAGAAGCCGAAGAAAGAGAAAACTCAAGAAAGGTAAGAAAACAATGTCATTTTTCTTGTCTATGTCACCTTTTACAAATGTTTATTTACAGTACATATTACATAACCACATATATTTGTATAAAATTCCAACACCCCAGTAGCAAGATCCCCCACTGCCACTAGATGTAGCTGTTGATGCATTGTTTTTGTAATGTAGACTGTACAGAATGGTAAATTAGTGTACTTTTCTGTTGCATGCTGTGTAGTATATACAGTATATAACCTAATATTTAAAATTATTATTTTAAATAGTAGGCAGTATGTATATATAAACATTTCATCATCCAGTGTTGTTTTTTTTCTTCAGTTTAATCTTTTTTCTCTCTCCAGGCGGCGTTCAGTTTTCAAACGTTTTGCCATGCAGCCCTCTCCACTTTTACACACCAGCCGTAGTTTTTCCTCGCTAAACCGCTCATTGTCTTCAGGAGAGAGTCTACCTGGATCACCCACGCACAGTCTCTCGCCACGCTCCCCCCCAGCTGCCTTTCGCCCAACACCCGACTTTAACCAGTCAGGTATGTGTCTTACATTACAGTACATTACCCAGACATTTGTCCTCATTAAAAATAAATAAATAATAAGTTCTGTGCATTTCCTGTTCAGGTCAATGTGAAATTATGAAATCTGAATGAAATTCATATTAAAAAAATGGCAGCTTATCTTAATGTTTTAACTTTCCACTCTTTCATCCAGGTGCCAATTCATCACAGAGTAGCTCCCCCAGTTCCAGTGCACCTAACTCACCAGCAGGCTCAGGCCACATCCGACCTAGCACTCTGCATGGCCTGGGTCCCAAACTACCTGGACGATTACGTCAGGGACGACGTAAATCAGCAGGGAGCATTCCTCTCTCACCATTGGCTCGCACACCCTCCCCAACCCCTCAGCCTCAGCCAACTTCTCCTCAGCGGCCCCCATCTCCCTTGCTGACTCACACTGTGGGAAGCTCCAAAACTTCTCAAGCCTTCCCTGCCAAAATACACTCACCCCCGACTATTGTACGCCATATGGTAAGACCTAAAAGTGCAGAGCCTCCTCGATCCCCACTCTTGAAGCGAGTTCAATCTGAGGAGAAGCTTTCCCCTTCTTACGCTGGGGACAAAAAACATTTATGCACCCGAAAGCACAGTTTGGAGGTTACCCAAGAGGAGTCTCAAGGGGAGGCCTCATCTAGAGGGGAGCATATGCCACCATCCATAGAGGAGAGCACTTCCTGTGAACTTCCCACCATTACTCGGGTGAGGCCTGCTGAGCAGGGTTGCCTAAAGCGGCCTGTTACTCGCAAAGTTGGTCGTCAAGAGTCAGTAGAGGAGCTAGATAGGGAGAAGCTGAAAGCTAAAGTGGTGGTGAAGAGGCATGACTGGGCTGAGAGACGAGAGTCTATGCAAAAACAAGACACTGTGCAAGATGTGGAAGTTTCTGCTGCTGAAGATAAGGACTGGAGTGTCCTTACACGTCCCAGTGTGAGACCCCAGGGTTCTGAATCTGGATGCCTAGACAAGTCTACAAATGCTACTTTGAAGGATGTCCTCTACAAAAAGCTAAATCCAAGAGTCTGTGAGAGCATAGCTGAGTCTGTCACCAGTGGAGATGGTGTATCACTTTTAAGTGATAATGGGAGGTCACCTTCATGTCAATCAGATTGCCAAATGTCTCGGGCTATGAAGGAAAGTAATAAACCAGATCTCAAAGCCTCCAACATGGAGTTTGCCAGAAAGAGACAGTCCTTTGAAGATAGAGAGGACTCCTTGTGTCGAATATTCCCTGGTGTTCATGAAAGCATTCATTTCAACACCACTAGGTCCAAAAGTCTTCAGCTGGATTCAGAACATGTTAAAGGGGGCATGTGCAACATCCATGGCACTTCTGAAACTTTGGCCCCTAAGCTTTTTAGTGGAAGAGGAGAGAGTGCAGTAGAAAAACTTCAGATGATTTCTTCTGATGGTCCTATCAGGAAGACCTCCTCCGAGTACAAATTGGAGGGAAGGCTTGTGTCCTCGTTAAAGCCACTAGAGGGCACCTTGGACATTGGTCTGCTTTCTGGGCCTCGGGTATCCAAGACTGACACATGTCTTTCCAAAATGGCAGACAGCCATGGTGAAAGTACTATCTTGGCAGAAGATCTTTGTGGAAAACAGCCAATTCAACAGAAAACTACAGAAAAACAGAAAAGTCCACATGCAGGGATATCTGGGACACTTAACCATAAGGACAATGTGTATTTGAGCGGTAAAACGGTTACAAAAGAAGATTCCATTTCCAATAAGGACTCCACAATAAGTTCTGCTTGCAATGAGGCCTTGTATGATAGAAATAAATGTAACGATGGAGTGAAGTTGCAGATTACAACCTCTAAAGTGGAGTCGATAGACACAAGTGTGAAATCGGAGACTAGGCTAAAGACAGCTCAGGAGATGAGAGCTTTACGACACAATGCTCACTTTGCATGTGGGAAAACGCCCTCCATCAAGGAAGTCTGCAATGAAGACCAGGAAGACGACATGGAAAATATAGAGAATGCATCTCCAAAGCAAAATGAATCTCAGCAGATGAAAACAGTCCTTAGTAAAACAAATAAACCTGAGGAAATCCCAGTGTATTCTGCTGTTTTTTCTCAACTCAACTCTGTCCAGCAAATCCCAGAAGCAAATTCTGGCAAAAATAATAGTAGGCTGTGTGAGACACCGATTAGTTCACAAAGTCCCACAATGTCTACAGAGAAGGACAGCATTAACAAAGACAAACCTGCTGATACAAAGACTACTGCAGTAATAAAGCAGGTCCATTCATCAGAAAATGTTATGGATGATGCACATGCAACATCAAGCCCAACTTTGGCTAAAACCAAGACTGTGATAGATAGAAAGGATAGGGCTGATAGCACCAAAGAGTTTCTTGATATCAATCCAGATCATCATCAAGATTTGAAGGAAAGCAAAACATCGAGCAGAGTGAAACATCTGGACAAAAACACAGAGTCTACACTGAGAGACAGAACTGCTGGTACTCCAACTTCAGATGCTGACTCAGGGCAGGCTAAACCAGAGATATCCATCAAAGAAACAGCACTCATCCCGCAGAGATCTTTAGCTTCATCTATTACAACATCCACTGTGTCTTCTGTCTCCGCGCCATCAGATGCACCTGAGATCACTGTTGTTAAAAGCTCATTGTCTACCCTTGAAAGAAAAAATACTCAATCTGCTATTGCTGCCCCATTGAAAGACGTGCCTGCTACTGATTCAAAGCCCAAAGCCAGTACAAGCACCACCCCACAACTTTCTTGGCTGGCTGAAGTAAAAACATCCACCATCCAACCTCCACAGTCTGAACAGACCTGTGCCAAACTTTCAAGCTCTGTTGGCTTGGCAAATGGACAGACAACAAGTATTTCAGCTCAACTCTCCAAACAAATCTCAAGTGGTGCATCAAGTGGTAGCAGAGAATTCACTGTGCAAACCCATCAGTCTCAACAGGGCTTAAACAAAAATCAACATGCAGACAAAGTAAATGCAGAGAAGGCAAATAGCCAATCAAATTTAATGGTGACGGATCTTAAAACACTGCCAGCATGTGGAGACAAAATGGACTCGAGAGACAAAATGGCTTCTAAAAAGGACTCCAAATGCAGTATGAGTGAAAAGATTACTTGTGCCTCTGACCCTTCAGTCAAAGCTGACATTTCAGAAAACTGTGAAAAGCAGGAAGCCATCTTCAGAAGCCAAGTAAACATGAATATCACATCAATGGACATGGTTGCAAGCCCACCAAAGACTAGAAGTTGTTACACTTCAATAAAAGACACTGTGCATGTGCAGTCTGCAATTAAAACAGAAAAAAAGAGTGTTTTTGATGTAGACAAGGAGAAGGCCAAGAAGCAAATTATGGACATGTCCATGACAGAGACAAGTACAGCACAGACTGCAATAAAACAGATGCAACCATCTGGTAGTGCTACACTAAAACAGACCCCTTTGAGTTCCAAAAACAAGCCCAGAGTAGACTCTCCACTTGTTACTCAGTCTTTTGGGAAGGCAATTGACGATAAGGGAAAGCAGGAAAACATAGCACAGCTACAGCCTATTGTCAAAGATAACATAGTAAAACCAAAGGAGCTAAGAGAGTCAGTCTTGTCTACACCTAAATCTCATCCTCATAAAGACACCCGCACTGGCTCTCAATGTGGCGCTGTGCCAGTGTTGCCTGTGCCAGCGGTTAAAATCCATGTGTCTTGTGAACTTCCTTCTGGTAAGGGCAGTGCTGCTGTAGTTGAATCACTTGGACCCTCCTCAAAGGAACAAGTGATGTCCAGAATTGATGTTCCAAGATCAGAGTCTCTTAAGGGCTCCAGCACAAGTAATCTCATAGGGACAACTACTACTACTATATCCAGTCCTGACCCTAAACATGCCTCCAGTGAGTCAAAGGTAACTGACAAACCAATTTCCATCCAAAAAGAGCAAGTGGAAAAGAAGAGAAAGGAAACTACTCAAGATACATCATCAGCACCCAAAACTAACCGCAAAGACTCATCAAGAGGCATTCCTTTGGCAAAGGATAGTACTACTTTTGAAAAAGATTCAGTCCGCCCTAAACAAACAAAGGATACACCACGTGGTTCAACTTGTAAAAAGTGATGTAGTGTATTGTATTGTAGTTGCCAAGTGTATGAATTTTAAAAAGTCTATGAGGATGTAAACATAATTTTTGTCTATATGTAATATCATGAACCCTTTCTATCTGAGGACCGGTGAAGCTGTTACTTTGGGTTTTCATAAGGAACCAGAGATTAATTTCTTTGTTTGTGTTGTGATCAATCAAGCTCTGTTAATATTGTCTAAAAAAAGTGTTGGCTGAATGTTGACTTGTTTTGCTTCTGGTTTGTGGTCTTGTTTTAGATCTCGCAAAAGTGCCAAAATTAGTCATTGTATTGTGTTGCGATGTGATGTAACGTGTGGCGTGTGCAATAATTGGGGAGAGGAGTGTAGATGCCTTTTTTTAAGGATTAAATTAACTGTGCCGATCCTGGTTGAGTGTGATTGTACCAAACAAAGAGCACCTCAAATGTAGACATGGAGGTGCATGTTAACTGACTGTGTAAAAAAAAAAAAAAAAAAAAAAAAAAAAAACCTTCTTGCTTATTCAGGCTAGCGTTATCATGTATTACACTGGTTTTTGATATATTTTAAAACCACTAGGAAAATATATGTAGCAATGTTGCTATTGATGTGGCTTGCATTCTGCAAGCAGAACAGATCACTTAATATTTAATATTTTTCACTTATTGTTTTTTTTGTGACTGCAAAGTTTTGTTTTGGGTAGTGGTGCACAGAGGGAAAGCACTTTGTCCTGTGCTTCTCACCTGGAACTATTTTATATTGGAATCATCTTATGGTTCAGGAATCGTAGTGGAAGGGGGCTAAGAGTTTTTTGCTAAAATATGACTTGCTGTTCTTTGCAGGTCATGGTGAAATTCACATTCCTTTCACATACATTTGTAAGAATTAATTTTTATGCAATATATTGTAAATACAGCAGCATAATATGTACAGAGGGGTTGGTTGAAAATGAGTGTTGTATGTTTTTTATGTATATATTTTGGTATGTCATATTATGTTTGTATACTGTACTTAATGTTAGTCTCCTAGTGATGTTATCTGCTCAGTAATTGTGCTGATATAGAGTCTAAACTAGCAGAATAATGATAGTCTCACTCTGAAATGAAGTGTACTTGAAGTTTCACTAAGGTATGTAGGGCTTAACCACATGCTTTTTCAGATATGTATTTTAAGTGACGCAGCAGAGTTGCTTTCAGAATGTTCATTATATTTGATGCCACTAACAAGGAAATCATGCATTTACATGAAACAGGGACAAGGCAGATGTAGCACACTATATAAAAAGCAAGTTTCAGAGACTGAAGGATTACTCCTTGCTTAAGGTTTGCTATAATGTAGATTATATACAAGAAAGAAAAATGTCAAGCTTTTAGGGCTAACATTAGGGCATACAGGAACATGATGTATTTCCCCTGGTTTGGTTAAAAGGGCTTATACAGGGATAATCAATGTGTTTTAGCAACATGTCAGTGCTTGTGGTAATGTCAGGAGTTTCACTGCATGTTCTTTCATCATGTCCAATCATATTCATATTTCTTACATATTCATATGCAAAGTACATTGTGTAATACTTTACTAAATGCATTTGTGCTATTAGCATTTCTAGTCACACAACAGGACTGCTACGTTTCCTACATATTTTTTACCTTCAAGACCTTTCAAAGCTATCCTTCATTTTTGTGCTCAAACTTTAAAAAACATATTTGTCATTAGTTGTGCTTGATTTGACCTTTACGCAGTTCCATAATGACCACTGAAGTTTAGCATCAGAACAGAGAAAAGGATGAATCATTGTCTTTTGATAACATTTGGTCTGAATTTTAAACCTGGTATAGCTCTGCTGATGTGCGTACATCACGTGCAAGCGACTGTGTATCTAGGCCAATTTCAGTATACGTATATTGTGAAACATCTAGGATATATTACTGTATAATATTGAAGTATTTGTGATTAATGTTTTATGTAAACAGAGTATATATCTTAGCTGAACACACAGATCTGCATAAGTAACTAAACTACAGAATGCACAGTGTAAAGAGAATCTGTAATAAAAAAAGATTGTAGCAATTTTAAAGTGTATTAGCAGACTGACATTTCAGCTCCTTATAATCCTCACAAATGTAGCTTAGGAGGTCCGAGCTGCAAGGCACCTTACGTTTAAAAACACAACTCTTATTGGGAAATTGTGGAAGAGATTCTAAGCAAACATAATAGAAACTTTAGTGATAAAATGTGAATGTTTTATAGGACATATGCATTGCATGTTCTCCAATATTGATAATATTGCCATGAATTAACCCCAGACATTCATGTTGTTGGAGTTTCTTTCCATTCTTCCCTTTTCTGACAAGTAATGATTGAATCCTTTAAGAAGCACATTAAATGTTTGTTTACAACTACTTCATGGATATATATTTTGTACATTTGTGTCATTTGCCAAATTAATGTGTTACGTCACAGGCAGTTATGCTGTGATCGTTGTGTGTGAGAGAGTTCCTCTTAGCGGACAATTGCTGTTGAAGACCATTGGTGTGGTAGCCTAATGTTGTCCTTCTAGTTCAGTATGTTCTTGCTTGTTTTCTGTAGTTTTCTTTTCTCTCTCTATGTGTGAAAACAGTGTTTATGTAGATGATTCTGCTTATTGTCTTTTAGGATCTGTGCAATAAGAGATGTGGTTTTGAGTTATCACCCACAGAAAGCTCTATGGACGTCATAGATGTTGTATACTAAACAAATAATTATACTTATAAAGTTGTATAACACCTGAAAATAAAAAGGCATGTCAAAATGACCTTTTATTGCATTTTATTGTCTTTTTTCCTTGAAAATTACTTGAAAAGACTCCATAACCAAGTTGTCACAGTGTCTGGGTTGTGTTCCCTGGGTGTCCACTAGATGTCCTCTTTTCCCACGGTGTCTTTCACTTCATTAATCACATTCCTCACGTCCCTGCTTAATTATTGCACCCAGCTGTCACTAATTACCTATCATCAAACCCTGTCAGTTTCCCATTAGCGTTTGTCTCTCCTTGTGTATATAACCCGGTCTGTCTTAGGTATGTGTCACGGAGTCATTGTTTATTCATGTCCGTCAGTTTGTGCCCTTGCCTTGTCTTCTTGTTTAATTTATGTTTTGGATGGATGTTTCCTATTGACCCCTGCCTGGACTGTTTATGCTTTTTGGATTACCCCTTAATAAAGGACTTACTCGCAATTGGTTCTATCTCCGTGCCTCATTGGATCCTGGCCGTGACAGAACGACTCCGTCACAGTAAGAACCAGCTTTATGTCTGCCTATGTCTCATCCCCAGCCACAGAGCGGGAGAGAGACGGTTTTGAGGGAACTCGCCTGGTGGTTTTCCGGGGGACCAGGGGAGGACGCCGAGGAGGGAGTGGTCGATAGGAGACTCGGCATCGCTCTCAACCATGGCCTCCCTTCGACCCGGGGCTCGTGTGGAATGGGTCAGAGCCACCATCTCACCGTGGCGGACAGAGAGGAGAGAAGAAGTGCACGCCCGCCATGGTGGCGCCACTGCCCATGATGGTCGCTAGATCAGCGCCAAGAGGGAGGATGGACGCCAGCACAGCGCCACAGCACAAGGTGGTCACAAGTCCAGCGACACGGTGCAAGATGGCCGCCAGCTCAGCGCCAACGCCCAAGATGGCCGCGGACTCATTCTTGGATTATTTCTCCACGCTGTCAAAGATCCTAGAGATCCCTAAGACTGTTCAAGTCACAGCTGCTGAGCCAGCGCCACAACCCAAGATGGCCGCCAGCCCAGCGCCACAGCACCACAACACAAGATGGCCGCTAACCCAGCGCCAATGCCAAAGATGGCCGCTCGTCCAGAGTCCTGGCCCAAGATGGCCGCCAATCCAGCGCCACCACACAAGATGGCCGCCAGCCCAGCACTACAGCACAAGATGGCCGCTAACCCAGCGCCGATGCCCAAGTTGGCCTCCGGTCCAGAGCCACGGCCCAAGATGGCCGCCCGTCCAGAGTAATGGCCCAAGCTGGCTGCTTGCCCAGCGCCGCTGCACGGGATTACCGTCTCAGCTGACCCTACGGAGTCGAGTCAGGTTCCTGTTGACCCTCCAGAGTCAAGTCAGGTTCCTGTTGACCCCCCAGAGCCGAGTCAGGTGCCCATTGACTTTCCAGAGTCGAGTCAGGTTCCGGTTGACCCTCCAGAGTCGAGTCAGGTGCTCATGGACCCTCCAGAGTCAGGGTTAGTCACCGTCGACCTTCCAGAGTCAGGGTTAGTCACCATCGACCTTCCAGAGTCAGGGCTAGTTCCTGTTGACCCTCCAGAGTCAAGTCAGGTGACCGTTGATTTTTCAGAGTTGAGTGAGGTTCCGGTTGACCTTCCAGAGTCTAGTCAGGTGCTCGTGGACCCTCCAGAGTCAGGGTTAGTCACCATTGACCTTCCGGAGTCAGGGCCAGTCACCGATGTCCCTCCAGAGTCAGGGCCAGTCACCGATGTCCCTCCAGAGTCAGGACCAGTCACCGATGTCCCTCCAGAGTCAGGGCCAGTCACCGGTGATCTGCAAGGACAGAGTCAAGTCATCTGTGATCGTCAGGGACAGAGTCAAGTCACCGGTGATCTTCAGGGACAGAGTCAAGTCACCGGTGATCTTCAGGGACAGAGTCAAGTCACCGGTGATCTTCAGGGACAGAGTCAAGTCACCATAGATCTTCATGAACAAGTGCCAGTCACCAATGATCTTCGTGAGCAGAGTCAGGCCAGCACCGATCCTCTGGAGTCAGGTAGAAACATCAGGGGATTACCAGAGTTTCATCGTCCCGTTGGTCCGGCCGCACGGACGTCTGCTCCGCCCTGGGGGTCTCTCGTCCTGACCACACGGTGGTGGTGGTCTTCTGCTCCGCCCTGGGGAACTCCGGCCTCGACCACAAGGATGTGGTGATCTTCTGCTCCGCCCTGGAGGGCTTCCGCCTTGACCACAGGGGTGTGGTGGTCTTCCGCTCCGCCCTGGGGGACTCCGGCCTCGACCACAAGGATGTGGTGGTCTTCGGCTCCGCCCTGGGGGGGCTTCCGCCCTGATCACACGTTTGTGGTGGTCTTCTGTTCTGCCCTGGTGGGCACCACGTGATGTCCTTATGGACTTGTGTTTTGTGTTTCTTGTTTTCTGTTAGGTTTTCTGCCTGTTCCCCTCTGTGAGCCTGGCCCTCGGTCCCTCCCCCTGAACCTCCTCCGGTCCTCCTCCCTCCTGGTCTCTCTTTTTTGTGTCTACACTTCTGGTATCTGTTCCCCATGATTTTTTTTCTGGCCCTCCATCCCTCCCCCTGAGCCTCCACCTGTCCGCCTCCCTCCTTGTCTCTGTGTTGTGTCTTGTCGTGGAGCGTCTGGGAGCCGCTCCGTAGAGGGGGGGTATTGTCACAGTGTCTGGGTTGTGTGACACAAGTAGATTTAATGAGATTGCAAAAAGAAATTAGACATATATATGTTATTTGAAAATGAAGACAAAGATTTAAATTTTTCATCAGTTTTTCAACATATAATGTTGATCTCCAACTTAAAGCAGATGTTCACACTCAAAAAAATATTTCTACCCAATTCTTAAGATTTATGTATTTTAATTGCATACAAAATTTCCATCCATTTTGATCACATATTTTTTACCTAAACAAACTAATAAATTTTGTGATGCAAATTTGCCAACCTTATGTAAATGAAACAAGTCAGTCATAAGATTTATGTAATAATACCAATAAATCCAATTTGTTTTAAATGCATAAGAAACTTTTTATTTATTATAAGGTAATAAACCTAATGTATTTAAAATGCATAACTTACATCATTTTTATCAATAAACCCAAAGTATTTCATATATTTAATCCTACCCCACCCAATCACACTGTGCTACAACTAAATCGAACTACAACACACACAAAAAGAACAGCAAGAACACTGAAGCATTAATAAATTGATATAATGTAACAAAGCATTTGGCTATATATGAGCTAGCAAGACATACGACACCATGTTCATACACTTGTGTGCAAAAAATAAATAAAAATGCCTTCATATTTACATGCACATTAAGGTTAAACCCTTTTATCCAATTTGCCACAATCAACCATTCTGCAGAAATAAATGCAAAAAAAAAAGAAAAAAAAAGAAAACTGTTTTAAACATTTATAACAGAGTGCAGAAATAAGATCAGTTTTCTCAAGAACTGCAAATTTGAGGTAGAGTGATACATGGGATAACTACTGCTTACGTTTCATTAAAAAAAAAAAATCTGACTCATACAATAATTTAGAATAGGACAATGATCAGAAAAAATGCCATAAGGCTCAGGGGTTGAGAGTCTCTGCACCACCAGACTTTTCACGCATATTAAATTACATGTTAGGGGTACATGAGTATGAAAGGAACATTCTGCATTTTAAACTTTTAACACTTAAATTGACTTAAGTACAAAAATATGACATCTCAGAAATGACACATCAGTTGTCATTACTACTGTATCCAGTTTTTTTCTTCAAACGTGCACTTGAGCTTTGTTGCGTAGCTTCGGTTAAGCACATAAATCAGTCCAAACAGCATCAAGCACCCAAGAGTGAACCTGCAGAACTTCCACACCAGGACCAACACCAGCACCCTCTGAACCAAAGATGTACATGCCCATTGTTTTCTGTGCAACAGACTCAGTCTCTGCACTTCCACAGTCCTGCAGGATAAACAAAGAGAATGAATATTGTTCCATTGCCAGTCACAGTGTCATATTCAGAAATATTAAGTACACAGCAAAGTGGATTTAACTCCCTCAGAGTTAAAATTAACACTTGCCCATAGTATATATGGGAATCACTTGTAAAGTGTTAAATTAACACTTTTAAAAGAGTTAACATTATTAACACTCTGACAGTGTTAACCAACAAACTCTTAAGGTGTAACATATTATCACCAGAATGGATGATGAGAACACCAAAGTTGGTGTTCAAAGTTAACACTCATGGATTAACTGTACAACACTGCCTCAGTGTCCAGGTGACAATATATATATATATAAAAAACCCACAAAACAATAAAATGTTTACATATATTTATTTTATAAAAACATTGTAATTTTTTTCCAGCACCAAAATGTCTTCATTTTGAATGTTTCAATTCAAAACAATTCAAAAAAAAAAAAAAAAAATGTATAGAACATGGTCTTAAAACAATTAAACATCCTCAAAACAAAGACAGAAAAAACATTCTTATTTGGTCTATATGTACTCTTAATGTCATAAGATTTATATTGCTGACATTTATCAGGTTAAACAACAGCATTCCATTCATTACCATAAATGCAGAATACATGTTAATGCTCACTAATCAAAGTCTGTGATGGTGTTTGGACCTCCTTGGAGAGAATAGTCTTTTTGTCTTCTCTAAACTTCTTTTTTTTTTCAGCAAGACAAGATGTGTTTCTCAGCCGTTTTCAGCCAAGCAAGATCCACTCCTATTTGCAGCATCACACACCTTCCCATGTAAAATTGAAAAAGAACAACAATAATAATAATAAATAAAAACACACACAAAAAAAAATAAAAAATATTTTCAAATCCATTTATCAAAACTATTATCAGGTGAAATGTCAAATACAAGTATGAATTGCAATACAACAATAGTTCACTCAAAACTGAAGATTCTGTCATGTGTTTATCCTCATGTTGTTCCAAACCTGTATGACCTTCAGTCTTTTAAGGAACACCAAATGTTATTTTTTGAAAAATCTACAGAAGAAATACATGGGACCACTTCCAATCCAGACAGAGTTTTATTAAAAATGTCCTGGCTCTTCCAAGCTTTATAATTGCAGTGGGTGGGTGTTTATGTTGAACAGTCCAAAAGAAGTCAAGTCAAGTCAAGTCACGTTTATTTATATAGCGCTTTAAACAAAATACATTGCGTCAAAGCAACTGAACATGTTTGATAGGGAGCCAGTGCAGTGATGACAGGACCGGGCTAATATGGTCATACTTCCTGGTTCCTGGTAGTAAGAACTCTTGCTGCTGCATTTTGGACTAGCTGTAGTTTGTTTACTAAACATGCAGAACAACCACCCAATAAAGCATTACAATAATCTAACCTTGAGGTTAGAAGTGAAATAAAGTCCGTAGCTGTGTGAGGCACTGTTTATTACTACCTCAATACCACGACTGACGTGCCCTTGAGCAAGGCACCGAACCCCCAACTGCTCCCCGGGCACTGCAGCGTAAATGATGCCCACTGCTCCGGGTGTGTGTTCACGGTGTGTGTGTGTGTGTGTGTGTGTGTGTGTGTGTGTGTGTGTGCTTTGGATGGGTTAAATGCAGAGCTCGAATTCTGAGTATGGGACACCATACTTGGCTGAATGTCATGTCACGTCATTAGGGATGGATACATTTTATTGTACTTCTTTTGGACTGTTGAACAGAAACTCCCACCCACTGCCATTATAAATCTCGGAAGTGCCAGGATCATTTTTAATCAAACTCAGATTGGATTCATCTGAAAGAAGAAAGTCATATACACCTAGGTTGCCTTAAGGGTGAATAAATCACAGGCTAATTTTAATTACTGGATGAACGAACCCTTTAACTTGTATTTTTGGGTGAACTATCCCTTTAAGGAAAATAATTTTAATTCACTGTAAATGTATTTTGTAAAAAGAAAGTCAGTCTTACTAGAAAATGGGTCTTTTAACGACAGAGACAAAGTCACAATTCCAAGTGCATACTGATCTCCCTGCGTTGAGGTTGGACAACTCCTATTAAAATGAATGCAAATAAATGGTACAGCACATAAATAAATGATGGTTCAAACATGTGTGTGTGTGTGTGTGTATATATATATATATATATATATATATATATAGCTTACAGTCAAATTTTTTAAGAAAGATATCAGACTCTTTATTATTATTATTGTAGAAAAAATAAACATGACAAACATGATAATCTTAAAATATGCAATTGTGGCTTACTCATGTATTGGTGGCTTCATACTCTTCAAGCACATCATCTCCTTTTGATTTTTCTGTTAAGCCAGCATGAACCATCTGTAACAATATTAAAAAAAAAGGTTTCCTTAAAATTGTAATATCAAACCCATACAACTCCCTTTTGCTAAATACAAAACGACTTTGGGGAAGTCGTGGCCTAATGGTTAGAGAGTCGGACTCCCAATCGAAAGGTTGTGAGTTCGAGTCCCGGGCCGGCAGGAATTGTGGGTGGGGGGAGTACATGTACAGTTCTCTCTCCACTTTCAATACCACGACTTAGGTGCCCTTGAGCAAGGCATCAAACCCCCAACTGCTCCCCGGGCGCCGCAGCATAAATGGCTGCCCACTGCTCCGGGTGTGTGCTCACAGTGTGTGTGTGTGTGTTCACTGCTCTGTGTGTGTGCATTTCGGATGGGTTAAATGCAGAGCACAAATTCTGAGTATGGGACACCATACTTGGCTGAATGTCACTTCACTTCACTTCACTTCACTTCACTTCAACATAATGTAAGGCTTAATGATAATTATTATAATAAATTGTCTAAAGTAGTTAACTGCAACTCATGTGCCATATTCCAAGACTTGTGGCGGCACAAAATCACTTTGAATGATGAAGAGAGTTTGAGTTTACTGAAAAGTGTTATTTTAAAATTAATTCAAGGAAAACTGCACTCAAATCCAACATGAAATCCACAATATGAAAACTCAATTCATGCTTAATTTACTTATATTGCCATTTATATTTGAGCAGTTTTGCAGTGGTTTGATTTGACATTATGACATGTTACATACTGTATTATAAATGAAGTAATGTTAAAAACACTTCTGGCGTTTCCCAGTTTCAGATTTCATCTGTGAAAATGTTTCGGATCGTTTTGGCACGCACAGCATTTAACTGTCGTCATAAAGTAATATTATTTTATAAAACAGATATCGTAAAATAAATAAAACACTTACTTTGGTGTTCCCTCTCGAGGCGGTAACTCAACATT
This sequence comes from Carassius carassius, assembly GCF_963082965.1. Classification (NCBI taxonomy): domain Eukaryota; kingdom Metazoa; phylum Chordata; class Actinopteri; order Cypriniformes; family Cyprinidae; genus Carassius; species Carassius carassius. Next base: position 13,865,750 of record NC_081759.1, on the reverse strand, counting down.
ATGTCAGCTAAGACGTATATGGGAACTCCTCCCTTCTCCACTTTTGCTGAAATCTTATTGGCTAACGCCAGCTGGGGCCAGCTGGCCAATTGACGCGAAGCATGCAAATACTGACAGGTTCGCGGGCAGTATAAATTGCATGGGTGCGAAAATTACGTCAGAATCTCTTTCTTCACGCTAGAAGTTATCTTCACGCTGAAGTTATATCACGTTTATAACCTTAATCTTACCATCGTGAAGTTGCATTTGAGGATTACTCACCATTTCCTCTCCGCATCCGATGGCTGCTACCTGCCAGATTTGTGCGGGTCCCCTTGACCCTCAGGACCCTCACCAGTTCTGTGTTCCCTGCCTGGGCCTCGCCCACGCCGAGGCAGCTTTCACGGATGACACGTGCGCCCACTGCGCTGAGCTGCCAGTGCGCGCCCTCAGAGCCAGAAGGGAAGTGGTTCGGGCATCAGCGGGGATGAGGCCCACTGCCGCCAGCGAGCCGCTGGTGGGCTCTCCCCCGCCCCAAGACGAGTTCGACGCTGTCAGCTTCGCAGACGATCGCTTCCGCCCCCCCCCAGGCCGTTGCGAACTTCATCTCCTTCGGAGCTGGCGAGGACGACGACTCCATGTCGCTCTCTGTGCCAGAGAAGGATTGGGCGACTCAGTCTGACCGCCCCAACCATGAGGGCCCTGCAGACCTCCAGGAGGAGCTCGTCAGGATCCTCGGCAAGGCTGTCACGGAGCTGGACCTCTCCTGGAACGCACCTGACGAGCCTGTGAAGAGTAAGCTGGACTCGTGGTTTCTCCAGTCGAGCCGCCGCCAGGCTGCATCGAGGAGAAGAACCCCGTTCTTCCCAGCACGTGGTGAAGTCGTGGGCTGCACCCCAATCGGCGCGCACCCACTCTGCCACGCAGGCCATGTTCGCTCACGTAGAAGGGGTGGAGGCCCACGGATATGTGCGCATGCCCCCCGTCGAGGAGACCGTTGCCGCGCACCTGTGCCCGTCTTCCTCAGCGCTGGGTTCCGACCGCAGCCTGCCCTCCAAGCCGTGCAGGTTCACAGCCCACCAGGCGGACAAAGCCTATGCTGCTGCAGGGGAGGCAGCTTCTGCCCTTCACACCATGGCTATACTCCAGGTGTTCCAGGCGAAGCTACTTCAATCCATCGATGACGGCGCGGTTGATGCTGACGTCATCAGGGATCTGCGCGCGGCAACTGATCTCGCGCTGATGGCTACCAAACGCTCCACTCAAGCCATCGGCCGTTCCATGGGGTTCATGGTCGTCCTTAACAGGCACCCATGGCTTACCCTAGCTGACCTGAAGGACGCGGACCGCAGGACGCTTCTGAACGCTCCAGTCACTCCCTCTGGCCTCTTTGGTGATGCCGTGGAGTCGGTCACGGAGCGTTTCTCCGAGACGCAGAAGCGCGCCAAAGCGATGAGCCACGTGATGCCGCGTCGCTCACTCCAATCTTCATCCGCGAGGTCCCGCTCTTCATGTCCATCCAAGCGAGCAGAAAAGCGGGTTTTACAGCCGCTACTTCGTGGTGCCAAAGAAGGGTGGAGGACTCCGTCCGATTCTGGACCTGAGACCCATCAACCGAGCACTTCACAAACGCGCATTCAGAATGACAACACTGAAACAGATTTTGACTCAGATACGGCCCGGGGACTGGTTCGCCTCAGTGGATCTAAAAGACGCGTACTTTCATATTCAAATAGCGACGCACCACAGGCGCATCCTCAGGTTTGCTTTGGAAGGCACGGCTTATCAGTATTCGGTGCTTCCGTTTGGCCTGGCCCTGGCTCCCCGCACGTTTTCAAAATGTGTGGACGCGGCGCTTTCTCCCCTCAGATCGAGCGGAATGCGCATCTTGAATTATCTGGACGATGGGCTGATTTTAGCCCACTCGAGAGATGTGCTAATCAGTCACGTGGAAACGCTGCTCCGCCATTTGGATACGCTGGGACTGCGTGTGAATATGCAGAAGAGCGTGCTTTTACCGAGTCAGACTATAACATATCTGGGAGTATGTTTGGACTTGATGGCTATGCGAGCCCATCTTTCTCAGGAATGCATGGAGACAATCTCATCGACTCTGCGCCGTTTCAGACCTGGCAGATCGGTTCCACTGAGGGAATTTTAGAGGTTTCTGGGTCTTATGGCGGCGGCTTCTTCAGTGTGCCATCTGGGTCTGTTGCATATGCGACCGCTGCAGCTTTGGCTAAAAGCTCGAGTTCCGCCGAGGACGTGGTCGATCGGGCCACAAACGAATTACGGTCACTCACAGTTGCGTCGGCACTCTGAGACCGTGGCACAGCGCGGATATGTTCAGCCCAGGAGTTCCTTTGGGTTTAGTGACGCAGCGCACCGTGGTCTCGACGGACGCGTCAACTTCAGGCTGGGGAGCAGTGTGCTTGGGTGTACCGGCCTCAGGCCTGTGGTCGGAGTCACAGAGAACGTGGCACATAAACCGTTTGGAATTAGAAGCGGTTTCCTTAGCCCTGCATGCTTTTCGGCCAAAATTGGAGTGACAACATGTACTGATTCGAACCGACAACACGTCTGTGGTCTCGTACATAAATCGCCAGGGAGGCGTGCGCTCCAGAGCTCTATTCAAACAGGCAGCGAGTCTCCTGTTGTGGGCGGACCGACACCTTCTCTCCATAAGAGCGGCGCACATCCCCGGTATCCTGAACCGCGGAGCGGACATGCTTTCGAGGAACAGGATTCCTCAAGGAGAGTGGAGGCTTCACCCACGATCGGTTCATATGATTTGGGATCGATTCGGGAGGGCGGAAGTGGATTTGTTTGCCACAAGCGAGAACACACACTGTCAGACGTTTTTCTCGCTATCTCACTCCCCACTACAGGAAGATGCTCTGACTTCGCGCTGGCCGGAAGCCAAACTTTACGCGTTTCCTCCGGTGAAGATTCTGCCTATAGCTTTGTGCAAAATCAGGGAGGAGAGAGCGTCAGTTATACTCGTGGCCCCGAACTGGCCGAATTAGCCCTGGTTCACGGACCTGAGAGAGTTAGTGGTGGCTCCCCCATGGCAAATCCCCCTCAGGAAGGACCTACTGTCTCATGCGAACGGCACGATATGGCACCCCAGCCCCGAGCTGTGGAACCTTCATGTGTGGCCGCTGCGGGGACCGTAAACGAGCAGAGCTCTCTGCACTCACGAGGGCTGAGCACGCTTACGGAGGCTCGCGCACCATCTACGAGACGGCTCTACGCTCTGAAGTGGGGAGTTTTCACTAGATGGTGCGAGGAAATTCAAATTGACCCGGAGACCTGTGCCGTGTCGGATATTATACGCTTTCTTCAGCACAGAATGGACTGCGGGAGTTTGCCGTCCACGCTGAAGGTGTATGTGGCTGCTATCGCCGCTTTTCGTTCCCCGGTTGACGGGCAATCGATCGGTAAGCATGCTCTGGTAATCAGTTTTGTCAGGGGAGCGAGGAGATTGTGTCCTTCACGGCCGCCATCTGTGCCGCCGTGGGATTTAGCTCTAGTTTTGAGGGCTTTAGCTCTACCGCTGTTCGAGCCCTTGGCTTCGATTGGGATTAAGGAGCTTTCCCTCAAGACTGCTTTGCTTCTTGCTCTCGCCTCAGCGAAGCGCATTGGAGACCTACATGCGTTTTCGGTGAACGATGATTGCATCTGTTTCGGACCTGGCGACTGTAATGTCACTCTCCGGCCGAGACCAGGTTATGTCCCGAAGTCACTCTCTACATCATTTAGAGCACAGGTTGTTTCCCTGCCCGCCTTATCTGCTGAGCCGTCAGCCTCGCGCGATGCTGATACTCAGAGCGCTGTTTGCCCTGTTAGGGCTTTGCAGATGTATATGGATCGCTCGGCCGCCTTTCGTCAGTCGGACCAGCTGTTTTAGTGCTTTGGTGGATGTAATAAGGGACGTGCTGTTTCAAAACAGAGACTTTCTCACTGGATTGTGGACGCTATCGCGTTGGCTTACGAACGCCAAGGGAAGGATTGTCCCCTCAACATCAAAGCCCATTCTGTGAGGGCAATATCTTCCTCCTGGGCCTGGGCTAGAGGTATGTCTATCCAAGATTTATGTCTTGCTGCTGGCTGGTCTTCCCAGAACACATTCGCCAGGTTTTACAAGCTGGATGTACCCTCTGTAGCGTCACATGTACTTTCGGTGAGTTAAGTTTGATTCATTCTGATTCATTCTGTTATAACCAGCTATACAGTAGTTACCATGGCTGCTAACTCTGTGTTATGGTTTATATGGTTTATGCAGTTGTCACCGCAAAGCTGTCGACTCTGTGTTTACTCTCAAGCTTGAGTGCTTTTGTGTTGTGTCTGCCCTGTTTAGTGTGGGCTTCACATTTATTGCATGAAGATATGCAAATTTCGTTAGGGTCGGAGCTGATGTCTCATTGGTCTAGTTCCGCCCATCAGATGCAAGCACTCTTAGCGACACGGCCATTGGCTAGAACTGTCCTGCTTATGTGTGGGGATGATGTACTCCTTTCAGGGCTTATCTTCACTGCTCTCACGGCGGGATTTTATACAGTTCCCATATACGTCTTAGCTGACGTAATGTTGAGTTACCGCCTCGAGGGGGAACGTCTCCGGTTACTATCGTAACCTCGGTTCCCTGAGAGGCGGGAACGAGACATTACGTTAGCCGCCATGATCGCTGTTTGATCAGCTGTGCTAGCGTTCAGTCATGATTCTGACGTAATTTTCGCGCCCATGCAATTTATACTGCCCGCGAACCTGTCAGTATTTGTATGCTTCGCGTAAATTGGCCAGCTGCCCCCAGCTGGCGTTAGCCAATAAGATTTCAGCAAAAGTGGAGAAGGGAAGAGTTCCCATATACGTCTTAGCTGACGTAATGTCTCGTTCCCGCCTCTCAGGGAACCGAGGTTACGATAGTAACCGGAGACGTTTTCCTTGTTAAGACCAATTTCCCCATCTGCTCCAGAGCATCGCGAGTGAAAGAAAATATCTCTGAGAAATAGTTTAGGAGTGTAACGTTACAGCAGATACGTTAGATATCACTATAAATAACATGACGTTATAAAACACATTTTAAATTAGGTAACGTTTAAAACAGTTAACTTACTTCTGGTGTTTCCTGTTTTTATACAGTCTATGGGTGTTTCCCATTGACCTCCGCATTTGTGCACTGCAGGGCAATTCAAATCTGTGAGAAACGGTTAAGTTAGGCTTGTTCAGGTGTGGGCAGCAAATAAATATCGTCATATAGAAATATTATCTTATAAAAAAACATATCGTAAATGAGGTAAAACACTTAACTGTTACTACTTAACTGTCGGTGTTTTCCTTGTTAAAACCAACTTCCCTGTCTACTTCGCATCGCTGGTGAAAGGAAATATCGCTCTGAGAAAAGGTTTAGGAGTGTACACCACATAAATATCACCTTAAATCAATGTGATGCTATAAAATACATATTTTAAATGAGATAAAAACACTTACTTTCGGATTTTCCCGTTTTGAAAAAAGTCCTAGTCTGTTCCGCTTCGCGAGTGAAAGGAAATGTCTCTGAGAAACGTTTAGGCTCATACAGCACATAAATATCGTTATGAAACGATATTATATTACAAAACTTATTTGTAAGTAAGACTAAACACTTTATTTCGCTGTTTTACTTCCTTATGCACTTCGCATTGCGAGCAAAGAAAATGGCGTCTTTGAAAAATATTTCAGACAGGTCAGGCTCGCCAACCGAGAAAATGTCCCGGATGTGTATAATAACACTCAACAGTGTTAATAAGGGTTACGCTCCGTTTTTACACCACAAGAGGGGGCTGTTTACACCAGCTGGTGTTAATCGTTTGAAATTCAACACCACAAATTTAACTCTTTACTCTGAAAGTCCTTAACACTGGGATTTCAACACTGCAGATTTTGCTGTGTAGGGATGCACCGATCATGATTTTTCATGGCCGATTCATTTCATTCCATTTTTTTTTATCTTTAAGCAACAAACAAGAAAGAAGGAACGTGTGCATAAACAAAATGTTTATTTGGTATTTAATAGGCCAAACTGGCTTTTGGCTATTGAAAACAATATCTGTAACCATCTGAAATTAACGGCAGTAACTGCACAGTAAGTAGACTACATTTAATACAAACATAGATGGTACAGACATCAGCATTTAGCTTTTGTTTTTGAATTGGGTTGAAACTACAGAGAACTGGCCTCAAATGTAAAGATTAACTGTAACCATGTGAAATTAAAGGCAATAACTGCATAGTTCTACAATCCAAACAACACAATCAACACACATTCAATAAGACGTTTCTTAATCAGCATTCAGTATTTTAGTTTTTAAATTTGGTTTTAAATAATAAAAAAAGGTCTTTACCAGTGAGACTAAATAAAAGTATGATATATAAATACATTATTCTAAAATGTTAAAATCAAATAATGTTGCTGCGAATAAAACAAAGATGCAAAGTGATGAAAACATTCATCCAATTAAAAAAAAAAAAGATTCACATCTATATATTTTTTTAAACTTGAGCCAATAAAAAATAAATAACTATTGTCTCAAGTTAAAAAATATAGATGTGAATCATTACCCTACAATTTTTTAATTGGATGAATGAAACACTTTTTCTCAGTGTGCTACAGCAGGTGATTTTTATATCAAATTAAGTCGATGTAATTTTAAGGTAAAATAAAAATAATCATCCTATACAGAACTGACGTTTATTTCTGGCTTTTCAAACGTGTATGCGAAGTTCTAATTTACAAAAAAAAAAAAAAAAATTTTTTCACAGTTTAGTCCGTTTCGTTTCTTATCCAACACGTGAGAAGTTGATCTGAACCTTACAGTCTATGATCTGAACATCTCTTCACGGTCTACTCGTGTTCAGGGTGCGGACCATAGACTGTAAAAAAAGATGGACGACTCGCCTTCGCTCTCTTCCATTGGTCAAAACTGAAGCCGCCATGTTCCGATATGGCACTGACATCTTGGACTTTCGCCTGCGCAGATAGCGATCTAGGGACCAGTTCTGCGCAGTAGCTATGCGCAGTAGCAAGCAGGAAGTAAAGCCTTAAAGCCGCGAAATCAACGGCCCCGCCCCTGTGCCCCGCCCTCACTCTCCCTCGCAGAATGCACATACCGTAATCTGCACTGTTTTGGAAGTGGAGTCCTGCTCCTTGAACTCTGTCTGCTCCGTTCCACTCCAATCTCATTAAAATACGGTAAATACAATCTCCTCAGTCCTCCGAAGATCATGAAAAAAGCCTGTTGATGCTTCAGTGCCTCCTCGGCTCAGAGAGCTGTCAATCACAGCTGTCAATCACGACGTCACACCACCGTTTTTAAAAATCTAAAAAACAACTAATTTTAAAAACGAACACTTGAATTTACATTAGCGTGATACAAACTACAGTAAATGACAAAAAACAGCTTCGGAAAAAAGATATTTGAAGGGTAATTTAATTGTTTAGTTGGTCTCGCGTCCCATTGAATAACATGGGGAGGCGGGGTTTATGACCTATACTAGGACCACTCACCAGGGGGCGATCGAGACGTTTTGGCTTCACTTTTCAGGGCTTGTGCGGCACGCTTGGTGCGGACCGAGCGCCAACCTCCCGCTCTCTCTCGTGAGGCCAATAAGGAAGTGACTAAAACTGCAATTCATCGACTGGCCGCTTGAGGCTGGCTGCAAAAGGGAGTCAGTCCCATAGACTCCCCATGTTAAAATGCCCAACTTTACAGCAGGAAAAAACATGTTTACAGCCTGGTTCAAAAAAGGATTTTGGTCTAAATAGCTAATTTTGCCCTTCATGACAACTGTGAGGGGGGTGAAATTTTTTATAACTCATCCGTTTAAATTATATTAAGACTTAAAGTTCTGCATAATTAAGGGCGTAGCCACTTGAGTGACAGGTGGATTGCCGCTGCTGACACTGCCGTCGTGCTAGGTGGGTGTGGCTACAGCAACTACCTCTCGCCCTTTTGCCCATTTTTGATTGTCCGGGAGAGTCGCGCGGTGACGCGCTGCCAAGATGGCGACGGCCCGCTCTACACACCTTAAGCCGCTTGTCCACCAGCGTCTCGATTTCTGACGCGACGTCAAAGCCCGTTCATTTCCTATGGAACTACGTCAGGCAGCAAAAACGCCCCGCAAAGCATGATGGGTCGCGTTGCGTCGATTTGGTCAACAGCAGCGCATCAAAAAAGTATCTCGGTGGATACTTTATGCAAATGAGAGCGTCAAAACGCGGGGCAGCAGCCAATGGAAACTCGGCGGCGAGAATTTGTGTATGGCCGTTGCTATGGTTTCATATTTAAAGTTCCAGGCGCGAAAATGGAGGAAAAATTAATTATTGCGGTCTCTAACTTTCCGGTTATATATGATTCCAGCCTGGACATATATAGAAATGTCCAGCTAAAAAATGATGCCTGGAGAACTGCCGTCTCCCCTCTTCAAACGCAGGTACAACACCAATGCTGACCACCCGGTTCCTGATAGCGAGTCTTCATCGTCGATCCATTGCAAAATGATAAATAAATGATAAAAAAGTATTTTTCCCTCCAAAACTTCACAAATGACGTCCGTACAATGTCCAGCCCACAAATTCCGCCCTCAAGCAGCGAAAACGTCACAGGCGTCGCGTCGGAACAAAAATTGATCCGACGCTGGTGGACAAGCGGATTTAGGCTTCAAAAACACACTTCAGGAGTCTACGGGTGACGTCACGGACACTACGTCCATGTTTTTATACAGTCTATGGTGCGGACCGGTACAGTATGCTCGCGCAGCTTCAGTGCGCGCAGAAAAGGGACTCTTATTTGTGCGCCAGCACACCAACGGCTGATCGCTTCATGCTATCTGTGCCTCAGACATGAAGCTCTGCACTTCCAGTGCTGATCGGCTGCCCGTGTCTAACGCACAGATTTCGAAATACTTCCACACAAATGACATAGCGAACGATTACAATGTAGTATTTGCACGCGGACGCACTTCCGGAAAAATCGGCCGTATTTTAAGCAAAAACCGGCCGGTTCCGATTTTTGGCCGGTCAACCGGTGCATCCCTAATATTAAGGGTGCATTATTTACAAACTATGAAATTTTGGATATTAATATTTGGACATTAATGTACACTGCCTGGTAAAAAAAAACAAAAAAAACAATTCACTATTTGGCTTTAAGCAAATACTGAAGAGTCTAGAATTTAATGATTATTGCAGTGATTTTTATGTTTCCGTCTCAGTGAGCACGAGGAATCATTTTCTTTCTTTTTTTGTTAACAACTTTTTATTGAATTTTCTTTTGTGAACAACAGCAGAAGACAAAAAGCAACTGAGCAAATGTAGAACCCATCCCAACCCATCCCACCCCCTGGTAGACTAAAGAGTAGAGAAGAAAAATAATAAATAAATACATAAAGTAAAATAAACAATAATAAAAATAAATTAAGTAATATTAATACATAAAATACTATAAAATAATATTTACAAAGATTTTAGAAAAGATGAAACGACATTAAAAGATGAATGCCATACATTAACAGTTTTCACATTAGATCCATGTATACGACAAGTTGAGAGTTCCATTGAGATTATACCTAACAAATAAACTGCCCAGGTTCTTCTGTCCATTGTGTGAGGAGGATTCCAACGATTGACTAGACGAGGAATCATTTTCATGTATGAATTGATTACCAGTCCTGAGCTTAACTCTACTGAATGTCTTGAGGATGTGCTGGAGTCAACTTTACAGAGTGTCTAGACTCTCCCATTGTCTATACAAGATCCAGGCAAAAAAAAAAAAAAGACACTTAACAATAAATGTTATTTAAACAATGTCGACTCCAGCACATCCTAAAGACTTTCAATCTTTTACAGTTTGAGCCTGATGAATCTTGACATTGTTATTCTGGAATATAGACATGGCTACGACTTACAACCTGGTTGTTGAAATACAAGGCTACACACTGCATCAGTTAGGGTTTAAAGAATTGTCGTCAAACACAAAACATGCCAGAAACATATGAATCACTTATCAGTAATGAGTCAATCCTTAAATATCAGGTATTTTCTCCTCATTTAAATCGACCTTTTTTGGCCTGTCAGTATAAAATAAGAATTAAATGTATAGCCAGTTATTCTGAACTATACTACCGTAAGGTGAAGAGAATATCTGATGAAACTGGACACAGGCAAGCTTAAAAATCTGAGCACTCATGTTGTTCCATTGCATTTTCTCTGCATTTAAAAAACAAAAAAGAAGAAAGAGGGCACTGAATACATTTTACAAGAAAACACCATTTCAGTATTTTACTTCAAAATGCCATTTTTTAAAAAGAAATTATGAATCAATGTTTCTTTGTAATTATTTGTACTTAAACTTTACTCTGCATTGTCATTTGTAACAGCAGTGAATGTGCTATTATTTCTCAGAAGAACTGTAGAGAACAAGCTTGTTAAGAAAATTGTTTTGAATTCAATGTTCTTAAATCTTTAAGTTGACTGAACTTATAAAACAGTTACCAATACTCAGGTTTTCATACTAACTTCTAGTTACCTCTACTAAGAGAAATTGTGTTTTATCAGATCAAAAATTAGCTAATTTGCTGCATATTACACACTCATAGGCAAAGTGAGACTGTGATGCCAATAAGATAATTAACATAGCAATTAATGTAAATATATCCATAAGACATTTAGAATGTTAAAAGAGCAGGTTGACATACACTTACACTGACATATTCTTTAATGACTGTCTCCATGTCTTCATTGAGGGAGATACTTGAGCCCCTCGGGATGTAATTACAGTAGTTTTCATTCTTCATTCTCAAACATGTAGAACAACAAGATCACAAAAAACACAAGAGTCTTTGATTTACTCAGACATAAGGCTAAAGCTGAGTTAAAAATCTCACTCAACTAATGCTGCTCACATACAATAAACCCTGTCAATTGGTATTAGTATATTACAGTGAATTGTAAAGACACATTTAAGTTGCATATCAAGTTATTTTTATATTATAATTATTATTTTTTTATTAATTTCTAATTATATTTTCTTCTCCAGTTTGCTGAAATACAAACATTTAAAGAGTGGATGTCATTACTCGTTATTTAAGACTAATTTATTCAAAATTACATTACATTACATTACATATTGAAGAACAGGTTAAGTGCTGTGGTAACTAGAAGTGAAGAGGAAGAGATGATGGTTCATGTTTATTTGCTGTGATATCTAGAAGTAAAGAGATGATGGTTCATATTTATTTGCCGTGGTATCTAGAAGTGAAGAGGAAGAGATGATGGTTCATGTTTATTTGCCATGGTATCTAGAAGTGAAGAGGAAGAGATGATGGTTCATGTTTATTTGTCATGGTATCTAGAAGTGAAGAGGAAGAGATGATGGTTCATGTTTATTTGTCATGGTATCTAGAAGTGAAGAGGAAGAGATGATGGTTTATGTTTATTTGCCATGGTATCTATAAATGAAGAGAAAGAGATGATGATTCATGTTTATTTGCTATGGTATCTAGAAGTGAAGAGATGATGGTTCATGTTTATTTGCTGTGGTATCTAGAAGTGAAGAGATGATGGTTCATGTTTATTTGCTGCGGTATCTAGAAGTGAAGAGGAAGAGACAATACTTCATTTGAGTTATGCACTGTTGCTTGTACTGAGGCACTAAAATTATCTTTCGCGTTACATTTAACAGCAAAACAGTATTTACTTTTTAACTTTAGTGATACAATTGGCAGAATCTTAAATCTGACACTGTTTCATATCACAAGTACCAAAACTTACCGTAATTTATTGTGTTTCAGTAAGTTTTGTTCATGCATCAAGTGAAAACAGCATCTATCGATTCTTAGGATTTTCACTGAGATCACTGTAACAATGAGAAACGATTAAAATCGAAAAACAGATTTCAACCGAGCCCCTAATTAGTACCATTAGTGAGCTAGTGAAATAAATAAACAGTTTGTGCATTGATATTAGTATAATATGATATCAACCACACTAATAATACATGTATATACAATGAAATCTATCAAATAATATACACTGAGTACATATAAGATATATCTTACCTTGATAATAGATTATGATCCAATGCATAGATTATGATTCCGATGCAAACGGGTAAAGCCTTGCTTTACCAGTTTGATTTTTAGCCCGATTTAGCCCCGATTTCACCCTCCCGAGAATCGTAGCAAACATCTTGTCGAGCACCTCGATCTGTCCCGATGTTCGGCATGGATTATCTGGTAATGTGAGGCGTTCACCCATCAAATGTTGCACCTCCCGATCTGCTGAGA